>NC_134701.1:192133600-192401100 GCF_043290135.1 Rhipicephalus microplus
ATGATTTAAACCACGAGCAAGTACGCGAGCGAAGTTTTTTTCGAGCTTGCTGTTTACCCAGTCCTGGGTTTTAAAGAGTCACTCACCTGGCTCCCAAAATACAATAAAAGGTGCGCAATATTCTTTCCTAATATCTCTTGTTCTTGTTGGGACACTACTGTAACTTAGACAGTAGTTCCCATGACGTCTGCGGCGTATATGCTCTGATTCGTTGATATGCGTGAAAAATAACACGTGATTTGTCTCCTTCCCTACTTTGCCAAGAACCGCCCATCCATTCTTATTTGTCTCACATGAATATCGTGCACAATCAACCGATCAAACTTCATAATTTTGTGTTTACAACTGCGCAAGCGGCGATAATAACGTGCAGCCGAGAAGCGCGAAATCCTGATAGGCTCTAGCGCTTAGTGCTGATATTGTTCACGTGCATTCAAGAACAAAGGGGCGAGGAGGATGCATCATGCGTATGAAGGAGAGGAGAAAATCATTCCCTCGTCTTCATACGTGGGGTGGTGAGTGGACCTTTAAGAATATGCGCGTATTAACGTGTGTGCTTTTTGTGATGGGTGGCCTGCTTCAAACCACGAAGTCATTAATGATAATCAGATATTCCAACGCTTTACAGCATAGAACGATTGTACCACGCAATATTACTGCGATAATACATTTGTATTGCGCGCCTTTTTTTACAGCTACGACTTGTGAGTTTGTAAAGCAGGGAAGATATTTTCACTGCATTTCCAAGCATATAAGATTATTCTCACTATAGTTCTAAGCGGATGCGCGGCTGTGTATAGAACACCTGCTTGCCACGCAAACGTCTTTGGTTCGATCTTCCCCTCAACCCGGCTGTATTGGTATCTTTCATCCGACTTTTAGGTCACAGACAAGATGATTGTTCACTCGCAATCAATTATGCCGAGAACAACACTAACGCCAGGATTTCTGCAAAACGAGCTCTTTAACGCTGTCACGTTAAACATAAATGAAGAAAGCGTAAAATTCGTGTTCGGCTGGTACTGTTTTTCAATAAGTCCGTCTCTTTCAATTTTAGCATGTGTGAGTATACGTGTTGCTAACGATGACAAATTTGATAAGACGTCCGCCGCAGTGGTGTAGCGGTTACCATGCTTAGCTGCTGACACAAAGGTCACGATCCGACCTTTGCCACTGCAGCCACATTTCTATGAAGATAAAATGGTAGAGGCTCGTGTATTATGCGATGTGGGGGCATGTTCAAGAACGCCAAGTGGTCAAATTCGCCAAAGTTCTTGAGATATTATTATATTGTTCACTAGAGGTAACCTGTATTCTTTTAATTGCCGAATGAATTAATTCAATTTCACGACTGAACGCACTGCTCTACTACTCTAGCGAAGTGATCAGGTTTGGGTGCACGTTAAAGAACCCCAGGTGGTCTAAATTTCCGGAGCCCTCCACTACGGCGTCTCTCATAATCATATAGTGGTTTTGGGACGTTAAACCCCACATATCTATCTAGCGAAGTGATTGCGGAACACAGACCACAGATCATCAACGCAATCGTGAGTCAACGTCAAGGCAACGTTGTTGTCAGTGGGTGACGTTAACTGCTTCAGCCAAACGTGTTCACACGAGATATCGCAAGACTCGACAAACCTGGACGAACAGGCAAGCAACAACGTATACCCGGCCCCCAAATTGACGAAGGCCGCCGCCTTTTCGGTCTGTTGATCTCGTAATGCACTGTGAGGGCTCTGTCGCAGCTGACTGCATAAATAAGTAACAATCACTCGGTTTGTGCAATCTTTCTGCACTGGTTGCCTACTCCTTTCTCTTTTTACTGTCTGCACAGCTACCGTGTTGCAACTCCATCGTGGTGGCTTCTGGCCATCGGCAGAGTGGCGTTCCGAAACTCCCAATATCCTTATTTTGCTCGGCCACTCTCTACGTGCCGTGCAATGCGTATGAGCTCTTAGCAAACATCGTCTACAAAAATGCGGCTGCCAATGGGCCGCCCCGCCCTCTTAAGCTCACATCTGTCTCACTTTCATGAAAGGGTCATACTGTAACGCTCACAGTTATTTCTGAGGGAATTCGAATAGCACATTTACTCGAATATTACAAGTATTTAACCGTTGACGTTTGAAGACGTCGTCGTCGTATGTCGGTTCCAGAAACAATATCTAACACGGCTGTGATGTCGACAATTTTTTCTGAGGGAATTCAAGTACCGCATTTACTCGCATATTACAAGTATTCAACAGTGGCTTATGATGCCTAGCCTAGGCTGACAAGTGTTACCTTATGTTGCGTTAAACCTCGCTGAATAATCGCTAGTCTTGGCTTATGTTATCTAACTCTTGTTCAACATCCAATAGTGCTGCTCATCACTGAAATTTCTTGCATGCTCCAAAAATTTCGAAGGCGTTCGAAATAAGAAAAAAACAAAGACATGTTCGTAGGCTCACCTTCCACGGTTTTGATCGATAAAGAAGTCGTTTTGCAGGAAAGCGCGCAGTTATGCTAACGCATAGTTTTCTCTTGTCTGTATTCTTTGAGGGAAGGGGGGGGGGGTGCTGTTAAACTCTTTCTTACTGATATATAATATATTTTACAGTAAACGTTTGGCTGTAAAATAGTGCCTGTTTTATCGTTTCTTCCTGTCATCCGTGTTCTACCTGCGCTCGTCGTCATGCAAATGTTTTTCCAGCAGATAATAACTAGTATAGATTGTATTCCAAAATAATGCTGCACTCCTATGTTGACATTGCTGTTAATTTTCTTGACAGTATTGATAAGAAATACAAAGAACATGATCTGGGCAATATGCTGTAGCACACTGAATTCAAACGCTCCGCTAAAGCACAAGAACTGAAGGGAACATTTAAAACAGACGAGCCCAAACTGAAGAAACACGTATACTTATTCATAAAAATCATAGTCACATCAAGGTGTGCTGAAGTTGTATAGCAACGTAAAGCTTAACACGCTGAGGATCAGTAGCTTGTGCCCTCGTGTTTAGTGCAGGATTTTTCATTCAGTAGTATTATTGCGAAACATCGTGTGTCACTTGTAACGCGCCTTGATATCGATAAAACCCCGTATTTGAAAATATACGAGCTGGATGACAAAGTACAGAAGAAAGTTGCATATGTAACATAACAGAAAAAATCTTGGAAACAAAGACAAATTGTCATTAGTGTGTTGGAATGAAAAAGTTTTACTTTTGTTCTGTAGAACGCGTGTTCATACATCCATTTCGCTGTGGATCGTGTAAGCAGGAACTGTTTTGCTATAACTGCCTAATTTGATTTCGCTGGTAGAGTTTATGTTGGGTACTATGTTAAGCAGACGCCATCATCATGTAAATATATATATTAGGCGTAAGTGACTGCAAATTAAGGTATTGGAAATCGTTCCGACAGAAAAACTATAGAGTGTGCTGAATCGTGACAGAGTCTGTAAAAAAGTGGAATACATAATAAGAAGACCTGCATGAATTACTTCATAAAATATTGCTAGTCATTTGGCGTTTTTATTAAAAGACGGCATCGTTACAAACAAAAAAAACACAGAAAAGACGAGAGCATTAGTTGGTTTAGCTGGGCTCGGAGTAGCAATATTAAAAGTGTTTGTTAAGTTGGAGAAAACCTACAATGTTGACGTACGAGCTCGAGTTCAGAGTACTAAACATATAGTTAGGGGGCAGATTTTGTACAGACGTACAGACATGATAATCTCAAAAAAAGAAAAGTCGCCACCATATCCAAGAAATGAATGATATTAGATGAGCTTGCTTGTAGATAATCAGGTAACTCGTGAATCTTCCTTACACATCGTCGACCATACTGTATAGACGTTGTTATATACACATAACATACATAATGTTTATTATTTGCATATCGGTGCACTATATGCATTTTCAAGAACTCCATGCCCTTTAAATACAGAATACGTATTCTTTTGCAAAGTACAAGAACGGTGTCGCTCGATAGCAATCGCTTTGCATGATGTCATGGTTCAGATCTCCAACGAGTACGAAGGCACAATACTTGAAATCAGTCCTGTTTGATGCATTTACTTCTCGATGTACTTGGTGTTGTCTCCTTCTGAGACGTTCTGTGCCAAGTACAAGGCCATGCCTGCTATTCTGGATGAAAGTTTCACAGCGGCGTGCTCCCTGCTGTGGCTCTGGCCCGTTATCGCCAACGCGAGATCTTCAGCCGCATTAGATATCTTAACGTATACCCCGACACAACCCACAGGACGCTCCGTTTCTTTCGCGCAGATGACTGGAACTAACCTATTGATGTGCAAGCTCACAGCGTTCCATGTCTTCGTGAAGCAGAGCGCGTCAACTACGGTCCGGACGGAATCTTGTTGGATGTCATGAATGAGTGGGTTGAGAGGCTGCACGTTCAGAAGAGCAAGGGTGAACACGGTCCAGCAGGCAGAAAAGCGAGGCCTCGGGCAGCGGCGCGCCATCAGGTCAGCATTGTTGGAATCACCGGAGGGGACGCAGTGAGCGGCGATTGGAGAAATTTACACTGGCAACAGTAGCGTACACGCCGGCCGCCTCTGCCACCACCGGACAAGGCGCGAACATAAGAAGCTTGCCATGTAAGCTCCTATAGAAACGGGGTCTCTAACATTCTGTTTGTGGATCACATGAGCGTTACGCAACAACATTAGGTCGTACACTGTTTTTCGAAGCGTGTGATAAGTTCCTTCATTTCATAGCAGCAGGCATACACGATATCCTCTCGACGAGGCAAGCAGTGTCCAAGTGGGAGACCTAGTATGTGTATCCGACATACCAGGTCTCCAGGTCTAGTGGGAGACATACAAGGTCTAGTGGGAGACCTGGTATGATAGACATACCAGGTAAACCTGGTATGTCTATCGCAATTCTTTAGCATAATCAATACTTTAATGCTTGCCTTCGCAATGAAGCACATAAAACGTGTTTCTAGGTTTGCAGGCTAATATTTCCTCTTGACGCATATTAAGGTTAGCTCAATAATCAACGGAAAGCATTATTTTTGTTTCGCTATGAAACACCTAAATGCAGGCTAATGTGTGAGGTATAGCCTTAGAGGGACCAACGAAAAATAGCCTCACCACGTTCAGCCTCATCGAGTGCGTTTTTGGTCTCCATTGAAGCGATTTTCTATTCTTTTTTCATTTTTTTCTTTTTAGTCTAACACATTTGGTTCCAATCAGAATGCATCGTTTGTGTTAGTATTGTTATTACATAAATAAAAGACAGAATCGTAATCTGCAGCTTATTATAAACAAAAGTAAAATAGTTATAGTAACATCTCCCACAACCAACATATTGCACCAACCACCGCGAACTATCCAAGTCAAAGTTTGGGGCAATACTTCTTTTATAATGGGACAGATGGAACATTCAAAAGCTATTTCTACAACGCCAGTGGCTCGTCTACTTATATTCGAACGCAACGAGAGTGGTTTTTACGATGCCTCGTTGCAAAACGCGGTCTCTCCAGCTCTCCTCGCTTTCATCATCGCTGATTATTATCTTTGTCTGCTATCGCTACGTAGACCCTGCAAGCGTGCAGGCTGAGAACAGCATGAGGGAGGCAGCCGTAAACACCTAAACCGGTGGTGCTTCCATTTCAATTTTTTCCCGCAGGACACATTTCAAGCGCGTCTACATCACACGCGCAAGCGCCACACTGAAGACGCATACCAGTGCCGTGGTGTTACGTTAACAGTGGGAATCGCATACTGTTCTTCGGACATTGCACTTACTTTTGATTTCTATCTAAGCATAGCCAACAGCTATTGCGCGTTGTAGGGCATGCCCATGTGGTGCTCACTTCATAAGAGCATCAAAGCGTGTCCAATATTTAACGTCATGATGAAATAGGCGCCTCATTCACGCCGCTGAAACATGTGTTGGCGTTGCCGAGTACATACACGTACGCGTGTTTCGACATTCTAAGGACTGAGCGAGCGCTTTGAAGTTTTGCATCACTCACTTGCAGATTGAAAATTCTAAGTGTTATAGCCATTCATTCGTTCACGTGTGCACGTAAGCATTTGTGATGTCATAATTACCACATGTAGGGTACAGCTCGACATATTTACTTACATTTAGTTCTATCACTGCATGATCTGGGTTTCCTCAAACGTTGCGAAGGAGGCAAAGAAGCGCGAAATCAGAGTATAAGCTCACAGAGCGTAATATTATTATTAATAATAATAATAAAAAATAACTTCCTTATTGTCATCAACGTTAGAGGAAACTACGGGCAAAAGTCGCTTCAAGCTCAACAAAGCTTACACGGGCCCGCAGCCTCCCCTAAAAGGCAGGCAGTGATAGCACACATGTTCCGAGGGAAAAAAATCTTCATTAGACAAGTTTTTTTTTCGCTCGCCCTGTAATATTGCAGCTACAGTGCCAACCACTAAATTGGTTCCCCTGCAACCAGAAAACAGTTTGCAGATGCGATGCATGAGGAATCGCCGACTCCTTTTCAGTTCTCTTAAGAATGGCTACAGAGGCTTTATTACGTCTCTGACATCTACGTATTTCAAGATCTCTTTCATAATCACACTCTATGTTATTACCAACTTATACGTATATGGTGCTCCTTGGCCTCTCTTAGCTCTTTTGCGAAAAAAGTTTTACATCAGCATTTTTGCACTTACACGGCATTCGTGCATTTACACGGAATTCTGAGATAGCGGATCCTGTAGAGAACTATCTATACCTTTTCACGTCTTTTAAATGAAAATAATAAATAAGAAAAAAATCCTTTAGAATGTATACGTATGCAGGTGCATGTATTTACAATATGTAAAACCAAACGAGTACCTTGCGCATCAACAAAAATGTATAACATACCATGTCAACTGATACAGTCTTATAGTATCAGGGGGTCAAGACCTTGTCAGTACATTCGTCCCATTGGAAAAGCTTTAGAATTCCAGTAAATAAAACAATGTAAATGTTCCAACCAATGCCTCGAAGAACACCTCCTATCTGTGTGTAACGAACGATTTTCGATGTCGCAAACCAGAACTGATGGAGGTGCAGTTTATTATTGGCTCCGGTATTCCGTAAAAAAATAGGCTTTGTGAACCTAGTGCGCCAAAACGGCCAATATACTTTAAACGAAACACTTCTTTCGAGTCGTATCAACTCTGTTTTGACGTTTGACAAGAGTCCTAGCGTGTGTCTGCATGCACGTCTCCGCGAAAAATAAGCATGCAAAGTTATGATAGAGAGAAGCTGAAACGTGAATATTTTTGCGGAAGTATTGATCCCCAGTATTCATCTCTCGCCTAATCAAACGCTGCATTCAGTGCGATGAAATGCTAATGTCTAATGGTGAAATGGTCACCCCAGGAATCTCAAACATGCGTGTTCTGAGAGTCAGAGGGGGAACAAAACTGAACCTCCAGCAGAGAAAACAGAGTGTGCAGTGCGCTCATACTGGAAAGAAAACAAACCTTCTTAGCACACACTGCAACGAATATTTCTTGCCTGCATACTCAGTCAAGGTCTTTGTCAAGAGCCAACAAATACGTAACGAGGATGCTACCTGCAAATGGAAACACAAGATACAAATATTTCTGCTCTCTGGCGAAGCCTATAAGAAAACCTAACGGAAACGAAAGGAAAGCTGCACACTCTTGTGAACTGAAGACAGCTGACCCAGAAAGCAAAATGGGTTTCTTTCTGTTTGCATCCTTTTTTATTCTTGGTTGTTTCTTCAGTTCTCTCTTCCACTACTCAGCCACCATGACCGCGTCAGTCATGTGTACGTAAGCAAGAGCAACGTAGGCGGAGAAAATAATTGACTGCGGCGAACAGCTTTCGAGTGTGCCTGAGGCTTGGATGGTCCCGGAACATTGCGGAAACGAAGGCTCGGAGATGCGTGCTCGTTTGGCTATTATTGGGCGAGAAAGTTTTTTGCTGTTATGGAGGAACGCGTTGGAGTTCAGTTGGTGCAGTAAGGAGTCGTTTGGAACTCAGGGCGAGTACTGGTTTGTCATTTACTTTCTCTATTTTGTTTCGCACTGAATATTGACAAGAAGCGATGTACGCAGACAGAAAGAAATATAGAAAGAAAAAACGTTCAGAACAAAATCACAGTCTTTCTTCAACGAAATAAAGCTTTCAGCCGGCATTTGGAAAACGAAGAGGAACATAAATGTAGCAGTGCGACAATTCTGTTGTGTAAAGCAGCCGTTGCACTAACCAAGGGACCCGAAAGTACAGCATGACAACACTAAGAACTTGACAGCATATTCACTAAGTTACCTACAAGAAATAGTTTTTTATATTGCTACAGTAGGTGAGTCTGTTGTCCGTTTAACGCGTTCGCCGTCAAATTTTAGTCCTACAGTGATGCTCTGTAGTGGACAACGCTGATATAAAAGGGTTTTTGTCAGCATGAGTTCTTGCCTAGTGGATGTCTAAAAACGATTGCGATCTAATATACATACAAGTAAGGAGGTGCCTCTACAGATACTTTCCAGCTAAGCTGAAGAGGTCACACATGATTTCAAGTAGACTTTTACTTCTTTAAGAAGCCATTTTCGATACTTTTATCAAATTAGTTGGAAAATATAAAGTGAAACTTATACTTACACAAGCAGTTGAAGTTTTATTGTACAAACGGAAGCTTTAACAACGTATAATGATGTTTGGCTCACCCAATGTCGCTCGACGCGCGTCGCATCTCCCGTCTTGCCTGGCCATGGTTGCTCACAGGGCGAGCGGGCAACGCGGTGGGAAAGCCAGGTGAGTACAGGAGAGCTATTTTCAACGAGGATAGAGGCTTTGAGCTGGGCTTGGGACAAAGCCGCCTCCACTTGTTTTGTTAGGCTCACAAAAGTACGCTCTTTCAGTCAAGTTTCTTGTTCGTGTTGTGTTCTCTTTGGAGGGGGTCGAAGTTCCTTCAAGGAGATATAGATAGAGAATTGATTTTGATGAAACAGGAGCAGGTTGAAGGTAAAAAAATTTGAAGATATATGCGATCGAAATATTTATAGTCAGACATCATTATCTTGCCGAAGCAGACTGACAACAACTTATACATAAGCGTCATCTTACTCTTCTACTTAACTCTAATGCCTAGAGCACTGTTACTACATACGAACACTGATCAACCACCGAGTGGTTACGGCCTTGACAAAAGATTCATCGTACGGAGTGTTACTGATTGGGCAGTTAAGTCATTGCCGTAAAAAGTCAAGGAAAATTAGTTCCGTACAGTCTTCAATACGTTGAGGTAAACAACAGAAAGGAGAAAATACACCCACAGCTAATACGCCGCAACATTATCTTAACCAGTTCATAACCATTAACTTAAGCCACTCTTTTCCGAGCTCTAACCTATTCTTGATGCCCCGCCATGGTGGTCTAGTGGCTAAGGTATTCGGCTGCTGACCCGCAGGTCGCGGGATCAAATCCCGGCTGTGGCGGCTGCATTTCCGATAGAGGCGGAAATGTTGTAGGCCCGTGTAGTCTGATTTCGGGGCACGTTAAAGAACCCCAGGTGGTCAAAATTTCCGGAGCCCACCACTATGGCGTATGGTGATCATATGGTGGTTTTGGGACGTTAAACCCCACAAATCAATCAACCTACTCTTGATACCAATGTTTTCACAATTCCGACAGGCCTCTTGGCACTATTTGCCATTATGGCTCTCTTCGTCCTTCTTATACGCTTTCAGCGATTCTTCAGTGCGCAGATGCCTCCTACAATTTTTTGCACATTTTTGCACAATGTGTTCACAGGCCAATCCTCACTGAACACCCTAAGTGGCAGCAAGTACGTGTATCACGCACGAGATACATTGATGTAGAGGCCCTGGCGCCTGCACCTCCTCAGACTCACCTAGCCGGAACCACGGTGTCAGTAATGGTGAACAGGCCGCCACTGTACTCTCGAACGGTTACGAGAAGCGTAAAGTGTTTGCCTGTGATCGGTTCTCTCGTGTACGGACCACGAGTCACCGCGCTACGTCCTTTAACCAGAGCTTGCCCCTATGAAACAGTGGCAAGGTCATGCAACCCAAACCACGGGGTACTGGCACTTGGCCGCGCCCAAGACTAGCCGTTCCAGAGAAACCGCTCGCGTTCCAGAGATAAGCGCGCCGTCGAAGACCATGTGGAGAGAGAACCGAGAAAGTAGTTTTATAACGTACAGAACCACACAGTTTAGTGTACACGATTGTCATACTGGCGGCGGAGCACTTTCTTGTAGAAACGTGCTGAACGGAACAGCCGTATACCAACGGCGTGTTGCCGGATCTAATCGTGGAGGCAACGCATTTGTTCACTCTGTCACTTCCAGATGCCGACAGTACCCTGCGAACAAAGACCACACGAGATAGATATGCGAAACCAACGCCTCCTGGGAGAAAGACGAAAGGCGCGTTCGCAAAACATCCTCCATGTGTTCGACGCTAGCACAGTGGCTTAAGCGTCTGCCAGCTATCGTTGCGGACCGATAAATGATGGGTTAGACTCCCATTATTGGATACATTTTCTTCGTGTTTTCTTTTTTCCTTTGTTATGTGATGACGTACCGTTGGATCAACTACTTATCTAACGGAAATACGTCATCAGAGTTTCGGTGGACACTGGCATAAGACACTCTTACGTTTAACAAAAAAAAAACTTGGTAGTGCAGACAAAAACAACCAATTCAACTTCACTTATTTTGAATCTATTTTACACATACATACTGTGCGGAAACGAGAATTGACTCGGTGGACTCTAGCGGTCTTTCTCGCTCGAATTTTAAGACTGCAGCTTGCGGTGCGCTGTTCTCCAAAGCAGTATGTCGCACAACATTCAGGTGACCAAGCTGTTGAAAAGACAAGGATGTCATGGGACAACACCAACGCTGTCAGGCCAGATGACAGCACACAAGATTACTCTCCGCGAAAGCATATTTAACGGCCAGATGTCTGAAGGCAAATGGCCAGGGATTGGCACACCACAGAAATAGAGACAAGTGTTTTGCTCAGGCCTCCCCACTCGCTCGTGCTTTGTAGCGAATTGTTTTGTCAAGCGTGGACGACAATATAAGTGATATTAATCGTTGCAAAACAAGCGAAGTTGAACTTCTCACCAAAGCATAGATTTTCGCTGGTTTTCTTCTTGAACAAATATCAACTGGGAGTGATCTTAACACAACTTAACGCTTTCTTTCATTTTTTCATAAATAGTCTGAGCTCACTACCTTTGCCGCACTCACTTCCATTCTCTATGTATTGCAAGGATCTTATAAATAACTACAGCAACATTGATGTACGTAAGCCTTCTACCCTCCATAACCTCTGCATATCTCTTTTGCTCTCATTTAGTGGTATACAGCCTAGTACAGTTTCTCAATTCATGCGGCGCCTAATTATTTCGCTCGTTTAGAGTGGGGTGAAAGAAAAACCTCACGTTAGATAGGGGTTTCCAAGGCAACGCATAGGTCCATTAAGCTCTCTGGGTCAGATTTGAAGTATATGAAAGTTTTAAATTTAGTATATTCTACCATAAATTAGCACTACATCTTCGATTACCTTTCTAGATTGATGAATTCATAATACTGTTACGGGTAACTTATTTATTAAATTAGATACGATGCACTGTGCTCGGCGAACAAGATGGCGACAGTTCATCAACAACCAGCCATCAACGTCGTCTTTCTCTTTTTTCCAGACAGGCTGTGCCGGCTGTTGCGTATCATAACCCCCCGGCGTTAGAAGCACCGTCTCGGTGCTTGCACAACTCGGATGCGGTAGAAGGAGGGTGATAGGGCTTGAGTCGAGCTATGTGCACGATGTCACTCGAAGGTGACGATGATGACGTTGAATCGGCTGGAACGATCTCGTATGTAACGACACTCACCTGGCGAACGACGCGGTATGGTCCAGTGTAGCGTGACAGCAGTTTTTCAGAAAGCCTACACGCCGAGTGGGGGACCAGAGGAGGACGGTGAAAAGTGCACGTTTCGATGATGGGAATCGTAGAGCTTTCTTAGGTGCTCATGTGAAGCCTGCAGGCGGCTGCGGGCGAGTTGGCGTGCGTGGTCGGCTCGCGCGATGGCTTCGCTGGCATACTCAGTGACCGAGGGCAGCAAGGTGTCAAATGGTAGGGCGGGTTCTCGGCCGTATAGAAGATGGAATGGTGAATAGCCGGCAGTGTCGTGACGTGACGAATTATATGCGAACGTCACAAATGGCAAATGAACGTCCCAGTCCCGGTGGGCGGCCGCTACGTATTTAGAAAGCATGTCGGTTATGGTGCGGTTGAGGCGCTCCGTAAGACCGTTCGTTTGTGGATGGTTCGAAGTGGCAAACTTGTGCTTGGCAGAGCAAGAGCGCAGGATTTCATCAACGACAGCTGATAGGAAGGTGCGGCCTCGGTCAGTGAGAATTTGGCATGGAGCTCCGTGTACTAAAATAATATCATATACCAGAAAGTCCGCCACATCGGTTGCGCGACTCGTCGGAAGTGCTCGTGTGATAGCGTACCGTGTCGCATAGTCAGTGGCGACAGCGATCCATTTGTTGCCTGAGCTGGAGATCGGGAATGGGCCAAGCAGGTGGAGGCCAACTCGAAAAAAAGGTTCAATGGAAATGTCGATCGGCTGAAGGAATCCAGCTGGTAGGGAAGATGGCTTTTTGCGGCGCTGGCAGGGCTCACAAGCGGCGACGTAGCGTCGAACAGAGCGGGCAAGACCAGGCCAAAAGAAACGACGACGTACACGGTCGTATGTGCGAGCGACGCCCAAGTGGCCCGCCAAAGGAGCGTCAAGAAGTTGGTTGAGAACAGTCTCACGAAGATGTGCTGGTATGACGGGGAGCAAGTCATGTCCATATGGATCGAGGTTACGGCGATACAGGATGCCGTCTTTTACCAGGAACATTTGTAGAGACGCGTCGCGAGGCCTTGACTCAAGCTTGCCAATGATGGCTCGCAGGGAAGCATCCAGGCGTTGTTCGTGGCCAAGGTTGAGTAGCTGCGTCACAGACAGAAGGCTGTTTTGTACGTTACGGTGAACGTGTATTTTTGTAATCGTAGGGACCAACGAGTGAGGCGTCCTGTGAAATCCTTGAGTGAGGCCAGCCAGCAGAGCGCGTGATGGTCGGCGACTACCCGGAATGAACGCCCGTATAAGTATGGGCGAAACTTGGCGACAGCCCACACGAGAGCGAGACACTCACGTTCCGTGATTGAATAGTTGCGCTCGGCTGTAGATAGCAGGCGGCTTGCATATGCTATAACACGGTCATGTCCGCGTTGATGTTGCATTAGCGTTGCCCCGATGCCATGCCCACTAGCGTCAGTGCGAACCTCGGTTGGAGCTGATGGATCAAAATGGGCTAAAATCGGCGGTGTTGTAAGGAGCGTCGTGAGCTGGGAAAAAGATGAGGCTTGATCAGCGCCCCAGAAAAACGGGATGTCCTTCTTCAGGAGGTTTGTGAGTGGGCGTGCAATGATGGCGAAGTCCTTAACAAACCGTCGAAAGTAGGGGAACAAGCCCACAAAACTGCGAACGTCCTTTGTTGACTTCGGAACAGGAAAGTTCGTGACGGCGCGAATTTTCTCGGGATCCGGGCGGACTCCTGTGGCATCGACGATGTGGCCAAGTACGGTTATTTGACGACGAGCAAAGTGGCATTTTGACGAGTTCAGTTGAAGTCCGACTCGAAGAAAAACTTCAAGAATCGCCGATAAACGCTTGAGATGGGAGTCGAATGTGGGCGAGAAAACGATAACGTCGTCTAAATAACATAAGCAGGTTGACCATTTAAACCCTTAGAGCAACAAGTCCATCATTCTTTAGAATGTAGCCGGTGCATTACAGAGACTAAAGGGCATAACTTTGAAGTGATGAAGCCCGTCAGGAGTGACGAATGCGGTCTTCTCACGGTCCATCTCATCCACAGCGATCTGCCAATAGCCAGATCGAAGGTCGATCGTGGAAAAATACGTAGCACCGTAAAAGCTGTCTAAGGCATCGTCGATTCTAGGCAACGGATAAACATCTTTCTTCGTAATTTTGTTGAGATGCCTATAATCTACACAAAAGCGCCATGTTCCATCCTTCTTTCTGATCAGGACGACAGGAGAAGCCCAGGGGCTACAAGAGGGTTCGATTATGTCTTTTGCAAGCATCTTTTCGACTTCCTGTTGTATGACTGTGCGCTCGGACGCGGAAACACGGTATAGACGTCGGTGAATTGGACTCGCGTCACCGGTATTGATGCGATGAGTAACAACACTCGTTCGGCTTAAAGCCGTGCTGGCGAAGTCAAAAATGTCACTATAGGACTCCAGAACGTGACGAAGGGCTTCCGCTTGATAAGGAGCGAGGTCTGATGGTACCATGTGGTCAACTTCGACGCCCGATGAACGTGATAGAGTTGGTTCATTGTCTGAGGTGCAGCAATCAACCAATTTGAAGGGTTCAACCTTATGGTCTTGTAGAGCAGTTATTTCGGCCAGGGAGATACCTTGTGGAAAAATTTGGGCAGTGAGGGCAAAATTGACAATAGGAAGGCATGTGCGGTTTTCAACGATTGTCAAAATGGTGTGCGGAACAGCGACGCCATGCGTAAGCATCATGGCATGAATTGGTGCCACCATGTAATCGCCGTCAGGTAAAGGTGGTGTAGAGAAGAGGTCGATATGTGTGAGACAGTTAGGCGGAAGGCGTGCGAAATCATTGCAGCAAAGGCGACTTTGGGTTGGGTTGGTCAGATCAGAAAGTAGAGGCATTTCAAGGTTAAGACAGCCGGCTGAACAATCTATAAGGGCCGAGTGAGCGATTAGAAAATCCATGTCTAGAATTACTTCATGAGGACAATTTTCTATAAAGGTGAAAAGAACAGCAGTGCTTCTATCGGCGATAGTCACACGGGCAGAGCACATGCCAATAATCGCGGCAGTTTCCCCGTCGGCGACTCGAACGGCTCGGTTCAAGGCGGGTGTGACAACTTTCCTTAGGTGGTGACGAAGAGCAGCACTCATTATGGACACATGCGCGCCGGTATCGATCAATGCGCGCACAGGTACATTGTCTAAAGTAGCGTTCAACAGATTCCGGGTGGTCAGTAATGTTACACGAGGATTTCTCGCAGAGGTCGTCGTCAATGCAGCTTCACCTCCAGAAGCTGCACTGCCTAGTTTTCCGGTCGGGGGCGCGGCGAATAGGTCGGAGAGGCAGGACGGTGTTGTGGGGGCGAACGAGATTGACGGCGAGCAGGGGATGGTGAGCGGGCGTAGCGAGGTCTCGTCAGAGGTGCGGCAGAATCAGAGGATGTGGTCGGCATAGGGGAACCAAAATCAAATGTTGTGGACGACTGGTGGTCAGAAGTGGCTTGGGTAGGAGGCCCATAGCGTGCCGGCGGAGCCCAGTGATTGCGGCAGTGGCGAGCAATATGACCGACACGTCGGCAGTTGAAGCATATGGGCTTGTCGTCCAGTGTACGCCTTTCGGACAAATTGCGCTGTCGAGAGTAGTTGGAACCAAATCGAGGAGCGGATGGACGAAGATAAAAAGGCTCGGCAGAGTAGACTGGTTGAATGGGGTGTAGGCCGACGTTCGATAATTCTTGACGAACGACGGCTTGTATCAGTGAGATAGTGGTTGCTGAAGGATCAGGCGTTGCAAATGGAGTAGCTACTGGTTGGGCTGCCTCGACCTCACGACGAATGATGCGGGTGAGGTTGTCACATCGGGGAACTGGGCGGACGGAGTCATCACAAGAGGAAGTAGCAGCTGTGTTCGGCAGGCGCGTGATGCCGTGGGTGATGCGGCGGGCTTTAGCCTGTTCTAGACGGCGGCATTCTGTCAGGATCGTGTCGATGCTCGTGACATTATTAAAAACCAGCAGGTTGAAGGCATCGTCAGCAATGCCTTTGAGGACATGGTTAACTTTTTCTTCTTCTGACATGCGCTGGTCGACCTTGCTACAAAGCGCCAAGACGTCAAGAATGTATGAGACGTACGATTCAGTAGACGTCTGGGCGCGAGTGGCGAGAGTCTTCTTGGCAGCGAGCTGACGACCAGATGAATCGCCGAAAAGATCACGGATCTTCGATTTGAAAAGATCCCAGCTTGTGATTTCGGGTTCGTTGGTTTCGAACCATGTCCGCGGCGTGCCGTCGAGGTAGAACACAACATTGGCGAGCATGAGTGTAGGATCCCAGCGGTGGGTAGCACTGACTCGCTCGTACCGGTGCAGCCAGGAGTCAACGTCGATGATGCCGTCAGCGGAGAAAGTTCTATGATCCCGCAGGGGTGGCAGGGTGACGTAGGTTGTCGGCTCGGATCGAGATACCAGTGGGGATGAGGCACTGGCAGTTGAAGTAGCCGAAGAGTCCCCAGTGTTGCGACCACTGCGCGTCTCCATCGAGGTACGGGAGTCGTCCACCTCCACCAATAATGTTACGGGTAACTTATTTATAAAAAAAAATACGATGCACTGTGCTCGGCGAACAAGATGGCGACAGTTCATCAACAACCAGCCACTAACGTCGTCTTTCTCTTTCTTGCAGACAGGCTGTGCCGGCTGTTGCGTATCAATATGTAAGATCAATGCGTAGACGATGTGCTGCTGTCCTTTTAAATGCGAAGTATTTCTTAGCGAACTTCAGCGACTTCGAGCGTATCTATCTATCTATCTATCTATCTATCTATCTATCTATCTATCTATCTATCTATCTATCTATCTATCTATCTATCTATCTATCTATCTATCTATCTATCTATCTATCTATCTATCTATCTGTCTATCTATCTATCTATCTATCTATCTATCTATCTATCTATCTATCTATCTATCTATCCAGCCGCTTACGTTTGGGCGCTCTCGTGGTCACCCCCTTAACTTGGCATGAACCAAAATTAGCATGGGAGGGTAAGATGGTTTGACGAATATGACGCGCTGGTCAAGACATGAATAATGTCACAATCCCATCGCGTACGTCTTCAAACACTTCCCGCCAGACAGTGGCACATACCCACGGGCGGGTATGTGCCGCTGGTATGCGGGTATGTGCCACAAGTGATTGACACTTAGTGTCTACCCAGGAAAGACGAGAACACACATGGGCCACTTTAACACGTGAGCGTTAAGCAGTACCCGACATCGCTAGCGTCGACAAAACGATGGCATTGAATAAATGTCACTGTAAAGAAAAATTCGATATAGGGAGCGTTTACCCCCCGACGAATTCAAATAATAAATTTCAGGATCCCACCTCGAATCAAACCCAAGCATTTGGCGTGGCAATGAAGCCTTTTACCACAGAGCAACCCCAGGTCTCAGAATTTTTTTCAAATAGACACTAATCTTCGTGAAATGTCAATATTGGTTGCAGTGCTGCCTACCCGATTTTATAAACATTACATACGTACTCCTTTGATACAGCCATGACATCGGGTTAACGTCAATCGTGGTTAGTTGCCATGCGCAGAAGTTGATTTATGTAGCAGTATCCAGGGCCAGCATCCTCACGCGCATCAGCGCTTCATATCAGTTTCTGGTGATGCTAATACGCATGTTCCAGTTGGCATCGTTGCGCAAGTGCAAACAACTGGTTATATGAACATGTGCAACTCCTCAACATATATCTGTGCGTGGAACATCTGTACATATATTTAGCGTAATTTCACGACGTGTCGCATTCGTTCCACATGCTTCGCAAAACGTCGATTCCTAGGTACGTGGAATCTGCCGAATATTTTTTTTTCATCTATCTTCGTGGTTACTGGTAATGGCACTTTTTTACATTTCTTTTTATTAAAGTTAGGCATCCAATGACAATGGAGGCTTGAAGATGCCAGCATAAAAATACCAAGCGACATCCCTGTTTTTTAGGCGAATTTCCGGTCCGACAACAAATCTATTTTTGTTGTGCTGATTTTAGCAGGCAAAAGTGAATTGATTTGCCACTTAGAATTAGCCAAAGTGTACAATTAGCTTTTTTTGTGCGTGGAGGGTTAAAAACTTATACGAAATTGTAAAACAATACCGAAAGCTGAGAACACAGCTTGGCAACCTTTCTAGCCATAGTTCTAAGAAACGAATGCTCCACACCAGCGCACTCTAAATTGCTCGTCACGAACAAGCTTTCAACGTTTGTCGGGTGAAGAAAATGAAAGCATATAGACCTAAAACAGCAAGCACACCAGGTAATGCAGGTGAGCTATAACGAAATAAAATTAAGCTAACTCATTACGGCTGCATTGAACGGGGTCACAGAAATCGTTTCAGTTAAAATTATTTACTTCGATGCCGTGTCTTTATGTTATCGTTATATATGTATAAGTACATACCCTCATTACAAAAACTTGGTCGCGTGGCTCAGACCATGCCACTGCGCCTAATTGGACAAACGCCTTTCAAAAGGGTTTCTGCCGGATTGAACCTTAAATCTCTTTGTGCAGGACTGCAAAACGTAGATTCATTTTGGGGCGACCAGTTGAAAAGCGCGACCTTCTTTGCTTTCTCCACCGTCAGGTCTGTTTGTGGTGAGGTAATGAGGCGTGTAACAGAAAATTCTGCTTAAATGGCTGTCATCCTAAATGTCTTAAATGGGTGCGATCAATGTCAAACAAGTGTTCGTGTCTGCTCCGAGCACTCCGAGCAATGTTAATTGGAATTTACTATCACTTGAAAGTGTGCAGCGTGCTTCTAAAATACTCGTTTCACCTTTTCCTTGCACCCGTTATTAACGACATGCTCAAACCTTGGTAGACCGCCATGTCACCATCAAAATGAAAGCCTGTAAAGAATACAGCTCCCGAACGAGACTACTGCCAAGAAGAAAATATGACGTAATTCCAACGTACACTAGAAAGTATCATAGCATAGATTCCTGTATTATACTGTCGCCATTCTACAACCCCATACACAGCTGTAATGCACTACACAAAAGGATAGTGTCTTTGATAGTACGGATTCCCCACCAGGCGTCCTTGGGTTCTGGTGGCTCATCAGCACTGAATGGTGTACGTCGCAATCAATTTCAAAAATGAGTGAATAGCATGCACTGGGAATGGTGTGTCTGTGAAGGGTGCACCCACCTAGGTTGGCTCCCACCGGAGGAAACTTACCCGCCCCCTTGGCGTGACAAGTATGGAATTCAACTATATGCCCGAAAACTGCGGAACAGAATACTACTCACTTCGGCGGCCTCCTTTTTTTACGAAAAAGGGGACGCTAGAGGCTCGTGTAGTTAGATTATGTTTCACGTAAAGAAACCCAGGTGGTCAAAATATATGTATCCCTTCACAACAGTGTCTCTCGCAATCATATCGTGCTTTTGGGATCCAAATCTCCAATGCTAACTATCGGAGAAGAAAACTATTAAAGATTGCAGCAAATGGCCTTGCGATGCATGTTTGACATGCAAAACAGTCTTGTAAAAAAGAACCCAACTTCATCAATTCTGACGATTGGGTTTGTAAACTGGGCTTCACCTGAGCACCACCTTATAAAGAAGTAAAGAAGAAAACAGCTTTGAACAATTGTATTAATTTGAACTGTAAGATGGGCTTTTGTACTTGTAAAGTACAAAATAACTTTCATCATTTCGAATAATTGGATTTGTAAAATATATTTTTACGCTATATGGTTTTGAAAAGAACCCCCACAACCTTATGATTTTTCACAAATGGATTCGTAAAGCGTGCTTCTCCTGGTAAAATGCCTTATGAAGGAGAGAACAACTTTTGGATACTGTGAGAATTGGGTTTCTGAAGCGAGCTTCGCGTGCTCTATGATCTTGTAAAGAAAAAAAAGTACCCTGTTATACCTGCTGTATGGTATCTCAAGGTGAACACAACTTCATCATTCCCATCAAATGTGTTTGTAAAGCGTGCTCCGCCTATGCTTCCTCATAAATGAGAAAACAACTTTTAAAATTTCTAAGAATTTAGTTTGTGACATTGAAGGTTCGTTTTCTTTTTTTCGACACAATAATAATGGGAACTAACAGAAAATGATGCCAAAATAATGTAGTCAAGAAGGTTACTAAGTATCGGGAAGGTTACTACAAGTAACTGGTACGGAAATGTGAACAAATAAAAGTGCATGAAAAGACAACTTGCTACCGGCAACATTCGAACTCGCTATTTTAGAACAACGCATCCGATGCTCTACCACTGAGCTACGGGGACGGTCATTCCTCCGTGTACCTTATAGGGTATATATGTGCCTGTAAACGTGGGGGCGTCAGTCATCGCCGCCTTTTGCTATTACAGCGAGTGTTCCACACTTGCTGCAATAGCAACAATAGCGTCCTATTTTGACTGTGATGTTTTCTTTGCTTTCCTTCAAGTTTTTGTTCCGTAATAAAATTGAAGAGCAGATTTCGTGGAAATTTCGGTCTTGGCTTTGGCATTGTTGACTTTGAAAAAAGAAGATAAGCGTTGTTTGTCAGCACAAATTTGAGAGTGAATGCAAATTGTTAAACAAATGATAAATAATGTTTGGTCTTTGTGAAAATCGAGCCCAGGCCTTCAGTGGTGCAATCCGTCATTCTACCATTAAGCAACATCATGAATGAAAACTGCTTCGTGAAAGCGCGTTACACAAATGTCATGCAGTAGGAGGAGCTTCTTTAATGCAAGTAATATTGCAGGTCGGGGTCGTTGAATTGCACCATCGGTCAAAACATGCGAACTGTGGAACGTTTGGTTTGTCTAAAGCTGTTCTCCCTTTACAAAGTTGCAACTGCGCAGCAGTGCATTACAGCTTACGGAACCGCATAGCGGATTCCTCACCGATTTGCAAAAAGAATAGTTATGGCGCATTGGGCACTTCGCTACTGTATTTGCAGTTACTAGGACAGTTTGAAATGACTACCGCTACGCACGCAAACGTTTCTTCCCTGAAGTATTATTGAAGGTATTGTGCACGGGGCTCACTTAGGCTATTGCGTTCTACACTAGAAGGTGAAGCGGAAGCGTTTCTCATGTTTGTTTTTAGGGGTGAAGCTCCTGTTTAGAAAACGTTTATTTACAGCATGTACAGAACACAAAGGCTTCATACCATTTCAGTAACAGGGCATATACACCTCGGCACATCTATATTTCACGACTAACATCACTACGTTACAGTGAAGACATTTACTCTAATATACATGATTATCTTGGCCTACATATGCACAAGAATTCAATCCTCCTTATGGTGTGGCTTGGGCATCCCTCGTAGTACGTAACCACCACGCATACGCGATACCCGAGTGGCACATACCCGAGATAGGTATAACATTTCACCTCCAAGGTGGTGCCGGTGAGAGATTTCTTCTGTGCGTTGTTTGACAATAAAAAATAGTGCTCAATGTACATGCCAATGACTCCTAAAGGGGAATGAGAGACAGGAGCATTCGGCTTTTAGTCAACGCGCACGCTGCGATCCCCATTAGCAGCCATTGGCATGTAAATTGAGCACTATCGGACAAGAAAGGGTTGCTACATTGTACTCGCTGTGTGTAACCTCCTTAGTTTTAGAGAGGTTTAGCGAGCGTTGAGCCGCACGGCCATGAATACAATGAACTAGCATATTGCCGCGTGCATAGCTGCATTTAGCGGCGAGATAGCAACGACAACGAAGAAGGCGGTTTTGCTCGAGAGGCGCAGCGCAGGCAAGTGAAGAAGACGACAATCCTAGAGGCCTTCTCTGAGAGCGTCTCTATAAGTTCCACTGTCCGTGTTTTTAAACAAACCCCCTGTAATTTACAACCCGTGACACTGGTGGAGGAGCTGGGTACTACCACCTCATGGTCAGCACCCCTGTGAGAAGCCCCGAGTCCAGCCCTACGAGACAGCCACGCGTGGAGACGCCGGTGCACCGCTCAAGCCGTCGCCTTCAAGGTCTTCAACCGGAATTTGGCCTTTTAAAGGGAGCAACACTTTCGACAGCCACCCCTACTCAAGAAATGGCAAGGAGTCCTGCACAGGTGACGGTTCAGAATATGCGCATTCTTGAACCATTCCACGGCCAGCCGAACGAAGATGCGCAAGACTGGCTTGAGCAGTTTAAACGGGTAGCTAAATCGAACTACTGGAGCCTCGAGGGGAAGCTCTTCCACGTATACTTCGCCCTTAAAGACGGCCCGAAGACGTGGTTTATAAACCGGGAGGCAACATTGACGACATGGGAGGAGTTTTGTCGTCGGTTTCTTGACACCTTAGGTAACGCGGACCGACGCGAAAACGCACAACGCCTTCTTGAAGGACGCACTCAACAGCTGCATGAAAGCGTCGCCATGTTTGCTGAGGGTATGGTGCGTCTGTGCCACCGCGCGGACCCCAACATGCCCGAGGCTCGAAAGCTAAGCCATCTCATGAGGGGCGTCAAAGAGCAGCTATTTGTTGGTCTTGTGCGCAATCCACCGACAACAGTGGACGAGTTCACCAGGGAGGCCACCGCAATAGAGCGTGCGCTGCAGCAACGGTACCGACAGTCTGATCGCCCTGCCACCGGCGCAGCTGCAGGCGCCGCCGCACTTACCGCAAACGACGAGTTTTCTCTACGCCACCTGATTAGACAGATCATGCGTGAGGAGATCGCGAAGGAGAACGCAAAATACACATTGCAGTCACAGGCACCCCCGCAGCAGGAGTCCACGGTAGCCTCCGTCGCTGAAGTCGTTCGCCATGAACTTCGACAAGCGTTTGCCTCTCCTCAGCAGTATTCCGCTCCACCGCACCGTCCGAACTCGTGCACCTATGCAGACGCTGTGCGTCGTCCATTGGCTCCAGAAGTATCCTACCAGCCGAACGGATACAGCTATGCAGACGCTGTTCGTCGACCCACGCCCATGCCAGCACCGCAGTACCTCGAGCCGTATCCTGTGGCAGCCTGGGCTCAGCAGGATCCTGTCAGGCGATCCTATATGCGGAAGACCGACATATGGCGCACTGCGGATCGCCAACCACTCTGCTACAACTGTGGAGAGCCAGGGCACATTTACCATTTTTGCCCACATCGCCGAGCTGAATACCGCGGTAGTGCACCTGCAGCTACGCGCCGACAGTTTGACGAAAGCCATGCCCACATCGACGACGACCAGGCTGGCAGGTGGGAAGGCTCTTCTACCTTCCGGACGCGCTCACCATCCCCGGTTCGCTTTGGTTCACCAAGCCGCCGTAGTTTTGCCGACGCCGTCAGAGGTCGGTCTCCCAGCCCACGGCGGGGAAACTGAAAGCAGCGACCTCTGGAGGGAAGGTTGCAAGCCGTCGAATTGCCGAAAATCCCCCACTGCTGCCGAAACACGTGAGAGATGACGATAAAGACTCCACCGAGAAAACTGTGACTGCCGACCTCGCTGTGACGATTGACGGCGTTGAAGTGACAGCCTTAGTCCATACGGGTGCAGACTTCTCCATAATGAGTGAACGATTGGCAGACGAACTTAAGAAAGTCAGGATGGAATGGACGGGCCCATATATCCGAAATGCTGGAGGCCAGATAATGACTCCCACCGGAAAATGTACAGCAAGACTCACAATTGAGAATGCAGCTTTTGTAGCCACATTTCTGATCCTACCGGAGTGCTGCGAACCTATGATACTGAGAATGGACTTCTTAAGAGAGTACGGTGCTGTGGTTAACATACGCGATGGTGTGATCACATTCGCCGCTGACAAGTCTGTGACCCAAGATCCAGACCAAGAACCCAGGGTGTTACGTGTGGTTGACGACGACGTCTGCGTGCCACCACTGTCTTGTAGTTTTGTTTCTGTGTGTTGTGACGTGGACTGTAATAAAGACGCCATAGCCGAACGCATCACTGCCCTTCTTTTTCGCCAAGGCATCGCCATCGCTCGCGGCATCGTCAGCTTAGTTGATGGGCGCGCAGAGGTGCTTCTGACCAACTTCACGAATGAGCGCCGGCACATCGGTAAAGGCACGGCTGTGGCGTACCTCGAAGAGCTCGACTACTCTCACGACTGTCTTCTAATGCAAGGGGAAGCCACAGCTCAATCACCTCCACATACACCACCAGTTTATATCGGTCCGAGTCTAACACCGACTGAAAGATGCCGTCTTATGGAGCTGCTCGACCAGTTCAAGGACTGCTTCTCATCGGCATCACGAGTGGGTCGAACGCCTCTGACTAAGCATCGCATCATTACGGAAGACACAGCAAGACCGATCCGACAGAACCCATATCGCGTTGCTCAGAAAGAACGTGAGGTAATCCAGCAGTAAGTCAAGAAGATGCTAGAGGATGATGTAATCCAACCATCGAAGAGTCCTTGGGCATCGCCAGTGGTTCTCGTGAAAAAGAAAGATGGCAGCTTGCGTTTCTGCATCGATTATCGTAAGCTGAACCATGTTACAAAAAGAGACGTTTATCCATTACCACAGATTGATGACTCTTTGGACAGGCTACGGCATGCGCGCTACTTCTCGTCAATGGACCTTAAAAGTGGATACTGGCAAATAGAAGTAGATGAGCGCGACCGAGAAAAGACCGCATTCGTGACGCCAGACGGGCTTTATGAATTCAAAGTCCTCCCTTTCGGTCTATGCTCAGCCCCAGCCACGCTTCAGAGACTAATGGATACGATTCTGTCCGGCCTGAAATGGAAAACATGCCTTGTGTACCTCGACGACGTGATCGTTTTTTCGGCCACGTTTGAAAAGCATTTAAAGCGGCTACTGTCAGTTCTTCAAGCCATACGGTCCGCTGGACTCACACTCAAACCGGAAAAGTGCCACTTCGGCTTCGAAGAACTCCAGTTCTTGGGACACGTGATCAGTCGCGAAGGTGTTAAGCCTGACCCAGATAAAACGGCAGCCGTCGCAAAGTTCGCAAGGCCTGTTCATAAGAAAGCGGTCAGGCGTTTTCTGGGTCTCTGCGCCTACCTCCGGCGATTTATAGCAGGCTTTGCACACATCGCCTCTCCACTCACCCGCCTTACAAGGGAAGACATTGCATTTGTATGGGGTGAAGAGCAAGAGGCTTCGTTCAACGAGCTGCGACAGCGTCTACAAACTCCACCTGTCCTCGCTCACTTCGACGAGAATGCACCAACAGCCATCCATACAGACGCCAGCAATGTGGGCCTAGGTGCTGTTCTTGTCCAATGCCAAGATGGTATGCAGAGAGTGGTCGCCTACGCTAGCAGAACGTTGACACGCGCCGAGTCTAACTACTCAACACCGGAGAAGGAGTGTCTGGCCGTCGTTTGGGCAGTTGCGAAGTTCCGCCCGTACTTATATGGCCGCGCTTTCTAAGTCGTAAGCGACCATCACTCTCTTTGTTGGTTCACCAACATGAAAGACCCATCTGGACGTTTAGCTCGATGGAGCTTACGGCTCCAAGAGTACGACATGGCCGTAGTTTATAAGTCCGGAAGGCAACACTTAGACGCCGACTGTTTGTCAAGGTCTCCGATTGAATCACCGGCTGTAGAGGATGATGATTTCCCAGGTTTTTAGGAGTTGTCGATGCAGCTATCATTTCTCGGCAACAACAAGATGATCGGGAGCTCAACTCGCTTATAGAATTCTTGAACGGACGGGCCGCCAATGCACCAAGAGTGTTTTCGAAGAACTTATCGTCATTCTGTTTACGGGACGGAATTCTGTACAAAAAGAACTTTTCATCAACAGGTAGAAGCTATCTGCTGGTAGTTCCTGGAGCTCTCCGCAGCGAAATATTACAAGCCTGCCATGAAGAAGCCACTGCGGGCCACCTCGGTTTCACAAGAACACTGACACGCATCAAAGAAAAATATTACTGGCCAAGAATCGCAGCAGAGGTTAAAAATTACGTACGAACATGCATTGATTGTCAGCGGCGCAAGGTACCCCCTGTCAAACCCGCTGGGCTATTACATCCTGTGCCCGTGCCAGAAACGCCGTTTTCTCAAATCGGAATGGATCTGCTGGGCCCATTCCCAACATCGGACAGCGGCAACAAATGGGTTATAGTAGCGACGGACTACCTCACCCGATACGCGGAGACCAAGGCAATCGCGAGTGGCACTGCAGCTGAAGCGGCCCAGTTCTTCATTGAGAACATTGTCCTGAGACATGGTGCTCCAGCGGTCGTCATAACAGACAAAGGCACCGCGTTTACAGCGGAGCTTTTGCGCACTGTGCTTACGCTCAGTGGCACAGCGCATAGGAAGACTACTGCTTACCACCCACAAACAAATGGGCTCACAGAACGGCTTAACAGGACAATCGCTGACATGCTTTGCATGTACGTCGACGTGGAACACAAGCATTGGGACCGAATATTGCCGTACATCACATTCGCGTATAATACGGCGCGCCAGGAAACAACAAAAATGACGCCGTTCGCACTAATTCATGGCAGAGAAGTTACGACAATGCTTGACGCCATGCTGCCTTACGATTGCAATGATTCAGAGACAGACGCCGCAGACTTCACTGAGCGCGCCGAGGAAGCAAGGCAGCTTGCCCGCGTCAGAATATTCAACCAGCAGCAACTTGACGCCCAACGGTACAACCTTCGCCATCGATTCGTCATATATCAACCAGGAGATAGAGTCTGGGTTTGGTTTCCTGTACGACGAAGAGGCCTCTCAGAGAAACTCCTACGCCGATACTTCGGACCCTACAAAGTTTTGCGCCGTCTTAGTGACGTGACTTACGAAGTCGTGCCCAACGCCTCCTCCTGTTCGAAACGTCGCCAGCATCTGCCTGAGACAGTGCACGTGGTCCGCATGAAACTTTACCGCTCTCAGTGATGTAAACACTCGCTGGCTGCAACTCTACCTGTTGAGCATCGGGACGACGCTCACTCTGGCGGGAGGGTAATGCCGCGTGCATAGCTGCATTTAGCGGCGAGATAGCAACGACAACGAAGAAGGCGGTTTTGCTCGAGAGGCGCAGCGCAGGCAAGTGAAGAAGACGACAATCCTAGCGGCCTTCTCTGAGAGTGTCTCTATAAGTTCCACTGTCCGTGTTTTTAAACAAACCCCCTGTAATTTACAACCCGCGACAATATACCATGAATTAATTCGAAGTGGTTAAAGGGGGAAGCAGATACGAAGCGCAAGCCGTAAGAAATTAAAAGCTGAATCCTCCTGTCTCTCATTTCACATTAGCAGCCACTGGCATGTACATTGAGCACTATCTGACAGGAAAACATTGCTACGTTATACTCGCTGGGCGTAGCCTCCTTGGTTTAAGAAAGGTTTAGTGAGCATTGGGCCACAGTGCCGTGAATACAGTGAACTAGTATATACCATAAACTCAAGGTGGTTGAAGGTGGGAAGTAGACCCGAAGCGCAAGCCGTAAGAAAGTGTGCGTGTGCCACCTCTCGTTTAGTCCTTGGAATGTCCACTGAATGGCGGTGCTTCTATATGGGGAATATATGATAAAAAGATGCGAGATGGTGGGACTTGGAGTGTTGAATAGATGGACGAACGGACACACAGACAGGTGCATGGATGGACGCATGAACGGACGCAGGGGCGGATGCATGAACGAACACAGGAACGGGCGCACGAACAGACGCATGGACGGTCACACAGACGGACGCATAGACGGACGAATGCTTCGCCCCCCTCTCCATCATTCACTCCGTTGATATGCTGCCATTTTTTGTTTTGTTTTGTTTATTTTTCGTTCTTTCTTTAGTTTTCAAACCAGGCGAGTGAAATCAGTGCGGCAAATGTTTACCTATCGCCAACGTTATTTATACGACACATTGATTTCCCTTAATGGGTCTCCCTGCGTGAAACCAAGTCTTTTTTGTAATCTCATATACTGTCAATACTCCTGACGTTTGTCCCATCGCCGCCAGCTTGTTCTGAAAATTCCTGTTTGTTTACCTAACGAATTCGCAATTCCTCCGCTAGAGGGAACAAAATTTGCAATGCAAATTTAGTTAGGAATCGCAATGGGCTGGCAGTAAGACTAGCAGACGGTAAAACTTGCCCTTAAATTGAAAGGACGCCAATGTTAAACCAATCGATCCGAGAAAGTGCGTCACCGGGTACCTAGACGCAAAAATTGAGGCGAATATTTCTTAATTTGGAAGCCGTATGCTCCTAAGCTGGTAACCAGGATGTCGTTTACGTCAACCTCTGGGGCTGCCCGGAGGATCCCCCGCCCGCCGACCTCCTTTGCTCACCCCCCACCGAGGGACAATGGGAGGCCCTTCTCTCCAGCAACGACATAGACATCCAGACACGGGTCCTGAAACGAGCGGAAGAAGTCATCGAGAAGCACAGCCTGGCAGCCTTCGTGGCTTAGCCTCCCTTACCCCTCACCCCTTCGACTAATAAAGTTGTTACTCACTCACTTTACGTCAGGAGCACTTTGGGCAGAGAATATATGATGATAATGATCTTTATCTTAGCTTGTTATTTATTTCAAAGTTCACTCTAACCTCGTGGCCAGCAGAGACGTTCGCTAAAATAGAATCACTGTCTTACCATAGCGAATTCGTCTGAAAAGATAGTCAAGTGGGCCATTTTATTTATCATAGGCTTCAGCATATAAATGGTTACGACAGATGCACTTTTTTTTCTGGTGAGAGAAAAGGAGAAACAATAGTCACGTTGCACGTTCGCTTTGTTTTTTTTTATCTTTAATTGTAAGTGAACCGCTCTCATACAGAATTTTCTAGGCACCTCGACAAGAATTCGTATGCCAGATGATATTAAAAAAATAAAGTAAGGCTTTTTCTATGCTCAGTTGTATAGCTGCTTGTGTTTTTTGGACGCGTAATACCTTTTCAATCTGCAAAGTTTCTTGTATATTACAGCCTGTATATATATTCATATACGGCACACCTTTTTACTTATCCGTCCCCCTTCCACAAACAGATAAAGGAGGCTCTAATGCCTCATCATCGTAACATGCTTTGTAATATCAAACATCAAGGTGAATGAAACTTCGCGGCAGCGAAAAGGTCCATA
This sequence comes from Rhipicephalus microplus, assembly GCF_043290135.1. Taxonomy (NCBI): domain Eukaryota; kingdom Metazoa; phylum Arthropoda; class Arachnida; order Ixodida; family Ixodidae; genus Rhipicephalus; species Rhipicephalus microplus. The sequence goes on from NC_134701.1 coordinate 192,162,506, forward strand.
TAAACTCAACTTCTTTGTTTTACAATAACTCAGAGCCCATACGTAGGATGAGCAATGTTCGGCGATAGTGAAAACAAGGTACGTATGACCATTTGTAGGAAACCTCCCATAGCACGTAAACCACCCTATTTCTATACAAGCATAACGTAAATGTTAGCGCAAAACAACTCTCATGTATTTACAGATACAAGCAAATACAACTAACATTGATTACAATTTCCCACAAGATTTAGGTCGCGCTATATCAATCACAACGCACTATTTGCTTGTCACAACTGCGCTGCTTCGGTTCAGTTTTGCCAAGGTTCTCTCTGCTGTCGACTTAAATAGTATCTGGGGTCTTACGTCCCGAAACCGCCATATGAATATGAGAGACGCCCTGGTAAAGGCTCCCTAAATTTCGACCATCTGGTAGATTTTAGCGTGCACTTACATCACACAGTACATGGGCCTCTATTATTTCGCCTGCATCGAAATGTGAGTGACGCGGTCAGGATTGAACTCGCGACCTACGGATCAGCAGCCGAGCACCATATCCACTGTTCCACCCAGACACACTGTCCAACTGAAATATGGACGCACTTCACATTCGACAAGCATTATCCTGCCTGTTGCCATTGCCAAGTTGTTTTTAGAGAAGATTTCAAGGCGTTGCAAAGCAAGCGCCCTAGATCACTCACTCACTCACACACACATACGCACACACACACGCACGCACGCACACACACACACACACATATATATATATATATATATATATATATATACATATATATATATATATATATATATATATATATATATATATATATATATATATATATATATATATAAGGGAAAGAAGTGTATACTTAAGGGCTCGTTTTTCCGTGTTTTTCACACAACAATAATGAGATCTAACAGACAATAATGTCAAGGAAAGTATAGGGGAAGTTATTGGGCCAACTGCTGTTCACTCCGGCTGCTCACAGCGCTCTTCAAATATTGGACGCTTTGAATCCTGTGCTATCACGTCTAGAGAAGCACCATGGCTCTTTCTCTACAGTCCTTCCGTAAATAAGTGAAGGAGGCGTCAATTTTCCAATGAAATGCCCGAGGTCTTACACCCCGCATTTGAGATTTTCGGCCTTTTTTGTTCAAGAACCAGTTTCCGATTATCGCCATTTGTCAACCACGCTTTCACAATAATATACGACTATCCAAATACGAAGCTTTCAGATCTGCAACATGTAAACAAAAAACACTAAGGTCAATGTTTACATCAGGTATGAACTAACATATATTGATATTCTAGTAACATGGGATGACAGCAACTAATACGTTTGCCTGACACTTAGGCGTAAGAACGTGAAGTTCACGCTTGTGGCAGTATATATTTCGCCTTCAAACCGCTTTGACCCTGCAAGATTAAGTGCCATTATATCAGCAACACTTGGGCTATGGATTATTACTGGTGATTTTAACGCTCATAACCCACTGCGGGGAAGCCAGAAGATGGACTGTCGGGGAATACATGTGTCCTCCTTTGCATCTGACCACCAACTATACTGTTTAAATGACGGTACTCCTAGGTTTTTATGGGTCTGACATATAGTAGCTGTCTAGACCTAACTTTTGTGTCAAGTAGCCTAAGTACCAAGGTGCAGTGGTTTGCGGACAATGAAACTCATGGCAGTGATCACATCCCCACCTATATAAAGATCAAGGGGCTAAGCAAGTCGCAGATCACTTTCCCTTCACTGATTAACTGGTAAAAGTACAGGTCATTCACAGAGATTCAGTGCTAAGGAAGCAAAGAAGGTTCTATTGAAAGCCTAGAAGGTATAATGAAAACCACCATCCAAGAGGCAACGTTTATTTGTGGACCTTTGTCAAACTTTTTCCGAATATGCAGTAGAGTTGGAGCAACTGTCGAGCCATCCGTCATCGACCCAAACGACTTTATTGGCGCACGAAATCCATCTACGACATGAAAGAAACGAGACGTCCACAAAAGAAGATTCAGCGTCGAATAAATGCACTACAGGCGCTACGATAGAGGTCATTATGCGAGTTTCTCAATCCCCACAAACCTCTTTTGCAAATATGGAGAATAATCTGTGGCCTACAAACATTGCCACAAAAACATCGCCCGTTCGAATGACTTGCTCTTTACCAAAGCCGACGTGAAACCTACGTAGTAGAAAACTTCTGTGCCAGGGTTGCCAACAAGAAGTCTGGGATCACCGTCAGTAACCTAGGAAACGCGCTGATGTCCAGAGACACTCGGATATCATGTTTTTTCTAGAGGAGCTTCAGGCAGCATTGGCAACATGCCAGCACTCGTCATTTCCTGAACCAGACGGAGTCACTTACCCCTTGCTAACCTACGACAAACAGGTCGGCGTGCCCTTTTAGCTTTATACAACGGTGCGTGGAGCAACGGTTTGGTTCCTCCTTTGAGGAAGTGCAGCCACCTTGCGCCCCTGCTCAAACCAGGCAAATCCCCTCGGGACATGGCCTCCTATCACCCCATCACACCTTCCAGCTGTTTTGGAAAGGTGGTGAAGAGAATGAGGCTGACTCATCTAGAGTGGTACCTGGAACATAACAATATATACCCCGACGCTTTGACCGGCTTTCGAAATGAACGGTCTTTCATAGACAATGTTGTCGACCTTGTCTCGTCTGTACAACAGCAAAAAATCCTAGAGATTATCAGCGGCATTGTTCTTGGATGTTAAGCGTGCATATGACAATGTATTGCATAAAACCATCCTCAATGCCTTGGGCAACATTGGATGGAAGAGAAGTGCCGCGTCTACCAATGGATCTATAGGTATTTGAAGGACAGAACCTTCTATGTTCAGACAGAGGATAATGCAACAAGGCACCATTATACTTATTGTGGTGTACCTCAAGGTAGTGTCCTAAGCCCTATACTTTTCAGCCCTGTGCTTATCGGCCTCGTTGACGTCCTGTCATGCTCTGTGCATTTCTCGCTACGCAGACATCTGCATCTGGGCATGAAGGATCACGCTTCTACACGTACGAGCCAGGCTTCAGAGAGCAGCTACACTGATGTCAAACTACCTTCAAGAACGAGGACTGGAGCTTTCTTCTGAGAAATGCTCACCGGTTGCATTTACGCGCAAGGAAATGACCTATAAGTCATCAGAATTAATGGACACACGATCAGCTATGAAAAAAACCCGCTGTTTCCTGGGCGTTATAATAGATCGTGACTTGTCCTGGAGCCTTCAAATCGCTCACTTGAAAAAGAAACTCACCATTATCACCCACGTCCTAAGGTTTCTTGCGGAAAAATTATGGGGTGCATCGGTACGGCTCATGCTTCAACTGTATACTGCACTTTTTCTCCGCTTCATGCGCTACAGCCCACCTCTGATCGGCAAGACACGAACACGAATAACAAACGTACGCGTTCTCCAGTCAATGCAAGCTCAAGCACTGAGAATATGCCTTGGGCTTCTGAGATAGGCATCCTCAGCAGTGACTGTCGCAATTGCTCATGAACACCCTATCACAACCTACATTCATGTCGATGCTTTAAGAACGCACATAAGACATGCCACACGGGTTCAATTGCATCACCTCGCTTCCCTTTCAAATTCCAGGTCATGCTCTGGGTTCTGCACTATTGATGCGCCACATTAAACGGTGATCCCCACTAACTTCACGCACGCAGCAAAACCGTCATTAACATTGTGGTGTCTACATTCACTGGAAGCCGTGACAACCGTCCACAGAATGCAAAAGAAGAAAAATTAATCAAATTTAGCCGTAAAACATGCAACATTACAGTTTATGCATGAGAAACACAGTGGACGCATTTTCACATTTACACAGATGGGTCGGTTACTTAAGCAAGCTCAACACGCACAGTAGTAATTCTGGAGAAATCCATCAGAATAAATTCCACGACATCCCATCTGACATTCATCCACGGCTGCAGAACTCGCCGCCATTCGAGCCGCCCTGGTGTTCCTAGTTGAAGAACCAAAGCAGACATGGTCAATCTTCTCCGACTTCAAAGCAGTCCTGCAGGGCATTGACTCGCCATATCGTCATGGAGCAAATGAACAGCCCATCGCTGAAATAAGACTGCTTCATCCCCGGGTTATAGAGAAACAACATGGCATAGCGTATCAATGGATAGTGGGCTACTGCAGCATCGGTGAAAGCGACCGTGCAGATGAAGCAGCCCAATCTGCTTATGATGACGGTCTTGTGCAGCTATACCATTATCAAAAACGGATGCCCCTATAAACCTCCAATCACTTGCACGAGAACTGACATTCGCTCATTGAAATTCACCGGCATTCACCAACGCCCGCCTTCGTAAATTCGACCCACACCTACAGCTCTGTCTTCCATCGGGAATAACCAGAGCTGAGGAGGCACTTTTGTGCTGTCTGTGGAATGGGGCGGCCTTTACGAATGCTTATTTGTTTCGAATCAGAATGACCAGCACCCTGACATGCGACAACTGTGGCTGCGTAGAGACATTCTCCCATCTTTTCTGCGAGCGTCCTCGCTTCAGTGACCAAGAAAAGAACTGTCAAAAGTTTTAGATAGGCTAGGCAATCGTCAATTGTCGGAAGAAAACGTATTAAGACACTGGCCGAGACCGTCCTCGGCACAGAAGGCATTGAGAGCGTTGTTGCACTTCTTGCGGGCAAGTGGTCTTAGAGACAGGCTGTAAGGAGTGTCGTCGATCGTACTGTCGTCCTTTTTTTTTCTCTTGTTCAACGTCTCTTTTCTCTCATCTTCTATTCTCCTTACCCCCTTCCCCAGCACAGGTTAGCCAGCCGGTCTGAGAGCTGGCTAACCTTCCTGTCCTTCCTCCTTCAGTTCTTAAAAAATGCTAAGTGAACTGCTGTGACATTTCTGCATTGTAGCAAAGCACCTTTCCACCTTTTGTGTGTGTGTGTGTTTCTTTAAATTGCCGGTGGCTTTTTAAAGTTTGATAGTATTCTAGAACAATTAGTCTCAACCACCCTGTTGTCCTGTTCTGCAGCTGTCCTGAAATTAACCCCGACAAAATCGCAAGTAGCGTTTCAGCCCTATTTGAGACACCTAGAGTAGAATGCTATAGTAATTCTGTTGTACCCTAATTAGTGTCCCTAATTAGTGTACCCAAATCATGTACTTTATCGACGACAGCAAATGTACCGTCCCATATTTTGCGAAGGCCATTTGAAGTTGAGTGCATCTCTACACATTTCTGGCGCCAGTAATGACATAAATAACAATTCTTTCATGCCGGCGATTAAGCGCCAAAGAGGTGATTGGTTCAAAACTCCTTCTCAAGAAATTATGGTGTTTTCGTAATATAGTGCACATAGGTAAACTTCCAGGTGGCTGGACCTGATTTCTGACTGCAACACTGATCATTTTAAGCCCAAATCAATTTCTGTTATGTCATTGCAGCGGATGTGTACCAAGTCACTGGCTGAAATATTGAACACGTATACTACACCCATGATCCTTCGAGTACGCTTCCGTGCCTGCATTTGAGCTATGGAGGCACCTAAATAGACAAATGTTCACACACTTTTCTGAAGAAAAGTGTGTCACCTACTTTTCTTCATATTTACATTACAATTTGGTCTAATATCTTCCCCTATAATTTCCTTGGCATTATTGTCTGTTAGATCTCATTAATATTGTGCAAAACACAGAAAAACGAGCCCTTAGGTATACACTTCTTTCCTTATTCATTACCGAGGGTCTCGTACTGGCAGACTTGATGCCTTTAGGTTGTATACGAGGGACTATTTGTCAGCTGCCCACTCGTAACAAGTTCACGTGCTACGTGGCGCCAAACAGGCTCAAAAGAGTGTGCCACACTCGCCACCGTGGCTACTGGTGGCGCTGACTGACACTACCACGTTTAATTCACATATAAACGCTATAAAGTGGCTGGGGGGATGGCTGCTGTGGTAGCTCAGTGGTAGAGCATCGAACGCGTCATTCGAAGGTCGCAGGTTCAGATCCTGCCCATGGCAAGTTATCTTTTCACACACTTTTCTTCATATTAACATTACAGTTTGGTCTAAGATCTTCCCCTATACTTTCCTTGGCATTATTGTCTGTTAGATCTCATTATATATATATATATATATATATATATATATATATATATATATATATATATATATATATATATATATATATATATAAACGGTGCATGACATCAACGCCGACACCGGCGCCAATGTCCAGCCGAGAGTGTTCTTACAATTGCCATCGCAATAAAAGAAGAAGCTCAAATCTAAAATCAACATCTACAGATTTCTCAGAAACGATTTTAGTCCACAAAAGCTTGGTCCTAGCCTTATATTAGAACCTAAGACCGAAGGCTTTCTAGTTGGAATGTGAAGGTTTGCAAATTTCAGTGTGAGGGTAAGGTAATTGAAAGCTCAATAAATGCTTGGAAGGTTTGGTTCATTCAGTTATTAAATACTTAGAGCTAGATTAGCGATGGTGAAGTTTCACGACCAACACACCTGCGCCACCAGTGACTTGCCTCAGGCGCATGTACATTGATGGTCAGTGAAATGAATTGCGAGTACAATGTCTCAGGGCACGCTCCGAGTCGATGAACAACTATGTCGTTAATCACCGACTCTGAGGCCAGTCTTCGCATTGCCAACATGCCATAGCCAGCAGCTACCATTTGTGTCCTCGGGAGAGCCTGGCAAAAAGTGATTTCCACGTGATGACGACAGCACGACAACAGCTGGCGTAGACCGCAGAGAATTCGAAAGTTATTAGAGCCATTAATTATCACAGACAACGTGAAGTCGCAATTGTCGTTTCATTCTGCAGGCACCACGCTGGCTGCAAGGGCTCGGGTCGCAAATGCTTCACATTGCTGTAGCGTCAAAGTAGGGGTGCGTGCGCGCGCGCGTGCGCGCGTGTGTGTGTGTGTGCGTATGTGTGTGTGTGTGTGCGTGCGTGCGCGCGTGTGTGTGTGTGTGTGTGTGTGCGTGTGTGCGTGTGTGTGTGTGCGTGCGTGTGTGTGCGTGCGTGTGTGTGCGTGTGCGTGTGCGTGTGTGTGCGTATGTGTGTGCGTGCGTGTGTGTGTGTGTGTGTGTGTGTGTGTGTGTTCAGTGAGTTCCCTTGCTTCATTCCTTTATCTGTTGTGAATCATGCTTTCCATTAGCGTAGTCACTGGAGCCACTTGTATTTCTTGCTCCTCCAAGTAAACCTTCAAACCAGAACGGCGTCTTAGTTCGGCAACTTTCGTTTCACACTGCCAATACCCCTACATCTTTGATCTCTGATCTGCAAGGATGTCTTTGTAATGCTCGATGGGGCTGTGCAAAGACAAAGTTTTCTTGGAATTATAAAGTGTTCTGCCTTTCTTTTCATTGCTGACCCCAATAATTTTTGCATGTATTATTTTCAGAAGACGAAAATCCGCTTATTCGTACTTCCTAAAAGTCATTAATTTGCCTTCAGTTTCCATGCATGTCTTCGGACTTCATGCGGCAACATTTACCACATTTACAAAGTTCCACGAATGAGGGGATTAAATGTGTAGAGTGGGTGGTGAAAGGAAAAGATAGGCGGTTGTTCCTTTTCGGAAAGTATAAGTAATGGTAATTGGTAAAGGATTCATTGTAATTTACCTAATTCTCAAACGCGTAAACAGTCTTCATAAGCGAAAGCTCTGAAGTTTTTCTCGACAACCCCCCCTCCCCCCCCCCCCAATAAAAAAAAGCGAACCTTACACTAGACGTCGTATGGGTAGGAGTCACGTAACTTGAAGATTCTGAAGACTGATCTGGTTGTTGTTCTAGGAAGGGGAGGTTGCTAAGACGAATGCAACCTTCAGCATCGGCTATGACATCCCATCAGTTTCAGAGACACCAGTTTTAATGGCTGTCCAAGAACTTGAGAAAAACAACTTCATTGGATAACCTGGGCTAAATAAATAAATGGATACGTCAGTTGTAGAAGTGCACTTACCTGCCCAATAATGATGCCCGGCTTGACAATGATGTACAATGACAAAAAGGCCCTCTCTTTTCGCCCTGCTTTTCAGTAATTTCATTCTATACGGTGAATTTGCCTGAACCCTATTTGCGTTGAGTAATACTTGAACAAAGACATTCGACACTTCCGAGAAGAGATGGTGGAAAGGGAGACATGGAATGCTTGAAGAGATACCGTATTATTGCAAACTGAAAAACATGACCGACTCGCAAAAGACACACTAAAACAGTTAGTTATAGACAAGCTCCCCATTGCAACAGCTTTCTTTACGGCTCTAGCTCGTCAGACAAGCTCACAATCAAAGTAAGCTCTCACCGGGTTTTAGTTGCGAAACCATATAGGCTTAATAATATTACCTCTTACATTAGGTGCGCACGTTTCCTAAACAGTAAAACAAGATGACGCTAATCTATCTGTCGCTGTAAATCAGATTACGCGCGAACTGAAGGGCACGTGCGGGTGCAAATAAGGCAACACGTAGGTGGGCCTGCCTTCGTGAGCACTTGCAATTGAAGCAAAAGAAAGCGTAGAGGCAAAACACCCGCCGCGTTTTTCTCTCCTTTCGGCACACTCTCATTCGGCGCATCTCTCTTTTCAATGCTTCTGAATCGCAGCTGACATGAAGTGCATTACGCAAAACTAATTGTATGCCTCTACTTCGTATGTCCCTCGTTCCATCATGTTTCATTCTATCAGGAGCGCACGTAGGCGCTTATAAGTGTGGGCAAAGATACCAACCGGAATTTTCGTTGCCCGTTCGTTAAATATGATGGTGACTACAGAATACCGTTTGCCTCGTGCAATTAGACTCGTTCTCATCCACGTGTCTACAGGTACAATAACATCACAGAGCTCACCGGCACGTGTGCTGCTTTATCGCGAGTGTTTTTTTTCTGTCTAGGCAAAGGAAGAGTGCTGTCTTCTATAAAGCTTACCGAACAAATGTAGCAATTTCATTTCGTCGGTAGCTTTGCCTCCCGGGCGTGATATTAAATTTTGCTTATCCAGTTCATCCCGCTGTCAGATGTACTCTGCCTTATAGTGCACTTCTTTCTCCGAAATCTAAAAGCTTGTAAGGCTGATCTTGTCGGAGAGGAGCCACAATCTGTTCGAATGTTTGTTTTTTGATGCGGCTGCCATAAAAAAAATCTGGCTCATGCGCCCCGTAAGAAAAAGTGCACAATACAAAGAGTTGGAAGCACGCAAAATGCGTATATGTAAGGATTGCATGGGCAGGCTGACAGACAAACTGCAGCAGGGCTGCTGCCCGAATAATTAATATAATCTCTAACCATGCGAACATAGCCTCGACCATTTTCTTTTTACCTTCTTCAACTCTTTCTGGAACGCAACTGCACAAGCTTGCCTAAGCAACGCTAAAAACAGAAGTCGCGAGCTAGCAGATAACCGGATAAGCGGATAATATTTTTTTTCTTTCTATTTTCTGCCCGAGTTCCAGAAGACCATCTTGCTCACAAGCAAGTCCTTAAAGATAGTGCGTCAACGCTTTCAGCTGACATGGTTCTTTCGCGTTTGTATGCAATTCGTGTGTGTATAGGCATTTTTCTCAATGACATAAGGTTTCGTACGATAACTAAAAGTTGTAATTGCGGGTGTTTTGTGTCCCGAAAATACGCTCTTATTATCGGCAACATCATACTAGAGGACTCCGAAAACTAAGACCATCCCCTGTTTTTTTGCCTTTATTCTAAGAACACGTACAAGGCTACGGCATATCGCTTCCATCGGAATGCAGTGATCGCGGCCGGAATTCTATCCAATGACTATCAGGTCAGCAGTTGAGCCCCCTAACCATCGTTTAATCTTATTTCAATTAATAGCAGAGCACCGGGATGGTTACTAACGAGAACTTACATATCTAAATATATTGGATGAATGTAGCCAGTATATATATATAGTCGAAACACAACCTCACGTTGCTGTTGCGGAGAAGAACATGAGCTATAATTACATTTAATAATCACGAATCACTGTCGACGTAAGGTCGTGCCCAGCGATACAACCGTGATTAGGTGTGCTTTTTTTATTTATTTCTTTATTTATTTTTGCGGAAAATTATGTGCTTGATCTCAAACTACAAAGATTACTTGGTCACTCAAAGGCTACGGTGTTGCGCTGGTAAGCCTGATCACGCTTGTACGGTTCGCGATCAAGGAGTTCATACGTAATGGGGCCTGAAAAGAAAACACCGACCTTTTGAGAGTTAGGCACACCTAAAGACCCCCATGTGGTAAAAATTATTTCGGAGCCACTGACTATAACGGAGCTCAAATCATATTGGGCTTAGGACAACACAAAACCATAGAATGTGAATAAATATTTACCAGCGTTTTGTCCTACTTCGTTCACATATAATCGTCTACCAAATCATGTTGCAAACCAACTATATTATTATCACATACTTTATGTTGTGTCCAAATAACGGTGTTCTGTGTATTCTATTCATTTTAGAGCATCCCAAGTTCCAGAATTTATATTCATTCGTGTCTAGTTTTCTTATGAAATAATCTGCGAAACGTTGATTCATCTACTGTAGGATTGTACTATACCCATAGGTCGGTAAAACTTGTGGAGCTTGCTCAGACTCATTCATCAAATATATTTGAGCTTTGGACTCACTCAGACTATAAATCACAAAACTTTTCCTGAGCCGGACTCACTCGGACTCAAACTCGCCAGAGCACTACTCACCTGTACTCACTCAGGCTCAGCCTCAAGGCTTTTTCTGAGTTTGATTGAGTATGAGTGAGTCGTCTCATGAGCCCGTCAGCCTAGAATCAGCTTCTTTGACCATAGTCTCAATGTTCGTTAACACCAATTTCTCATGTAATCGGTGCTATTCTTGGTGCTGTTTGACATAGTACATTAGAAAAGGCGTTCTAAGTGCTTCTAAACCAGTAAGGCTATTTTTCATGGAAGAGATCGCAGCCTAGGATATATAATAATCAAAAAAATTTATGGAAGAGTTGGTGTGAGAGACCAAGTCACCCCTTACATGGTTCACGCCTCTAATGAATATTGAAATTCGAATATTGAAATATGTCGTGTGAACGACACTGCTTCGGATACCTGTGAGTACACGAGAGTATAACAGTGAATCCAGGTAAGGCTGATAGTGATGTTGACCATGACGAGATAGGACCTTATGTCGGCAAAAAAAGGTGGCACTCACCAAGACTCAGCCAAGAAATATATTTTCACTTCAGACTCACTAGGACTCAGACTCACGAAAATTTTCTTCAACCAGACTCACTCTGCCTCAGACCCACGAAAATATTACCCACACCTAACCCGGTGTCACTCAAACTCACACACACGGCTCGATTTGAGTGTGAGCGAGTCCGAGTAAGTCGACGCATTAGTGGGTTCACCGACGAATGACTACGCCCCACACTAGGGGTTTCTTATTCACATATCCGTGATATGTAACACATATCCGCGATATGTAACACATATCCGCGAGTGTAACACATATCCGCGATATGTAACACTTATCGATGAGTGAGTTCGAGTAAGTCGACCCATCAGTGGGTTCACCGACGTATGACTACGCACCACATTAGGGGGTTCTTATTCATAATACTTTGGGTTTTATATTAAAAAACCACAATATGATTGTGAGGAACGCCCATAGTGGACAACTCCCGAAGTTTAGACTAGGTGGTGTTCTTCGACGTGCGTTGACAGCGCGCAGTACGCGGGCCACTAGCCTTTCACCTCCACCGATATGCGGCTGTCATGGCCTGTATCAAGCCTGCAAAACATTGCAATCAGCAGCCGAGCACCCTAACTGCTACACCACTGTGGTGGACACTCAGAGTTAAAAAGCCTGTGAGTCGTTTTCCTAGGCATCTGTATGGCCTTTTTATTTCGTTAGCTAGGCGTCAAAAAAGCCAGGGCCAACTTAAATGCGTGAGCTTGTCCTATTCGTCATGTTAATTTATTGTTTATAGCTTGGCTATTATGTGTATGCCTAGTTATTAGCTGTTTGATGGTTCGTGAGCTGCAGATTAACATTCACAGTTGGACATATTATGGCTGTTAAAAGTGTTAAATTTGCTTGCTTTCAGTGTTCCGATTGTTGGTTATGTCTTCGTCATATTTACATGCCAGCAGTATGCAACGTGCCAAAACTATTCAATTTATATCAATTAGGAAAGAACACACGTAATCTTCACCCATTGACTTTAGTTTTCCAAGAATATTAATCCAGAATTAAAAAAAACAAATATGTGTTCACTTGACCAGCCATTCGAAAAAAACTGACAACCCGTCCATTGGCGCTTACTGTAACTATAGCTACGGTGCACGGCGTTGTTTTGAACGCATTCAATCCCGGAAAAAAAGAAGACTCGAATGTCTGACCATGACACATGCCCCTTGATGTTCCGGTACCCACGGACCTGTCACTCAGGCAAGAATTTACTACACCCCCTCGGCTCTACTTATTTCAAGCTGCTCTTGCGTTTAGCGTGCCCCCTGTTTTCTGTACTTTTGTTGCCCATCTCCAGGCGAGCTTTGCTGTTCGCTGCGATGACAGCTCCTCTCATATAGCTTCCGCTTTTATGGCGCTACGTCCTGCTTTTGTTTCCACGGTGTCATGCTTCTATTTTGCCGTGTCGACAACAAACTGACAAGGCGTGAAGCAGATTGGGTGTCCAGAGAAAGGCTTATTCAGCAAGATCTACTACTGATACTGAGAAAGCGGGACTTCGAAAAAAGGTACATGGATTTTTGTTTAACGATGATAGTCTTTCTTGAGATTCCACAATTTTATATATTTTTTGCCATGGCGATCACCACAACACAGCCCATGAAGATCACTTTCATTATTACGTTGCGCTATCGACTCCTGTGCACTCCACGGCATCCATATCATCATGAGTGCAGGCGCACGGCAGCTGTTTCCCGACTGTTCCTCGGGGACCGAAAACGAATGGCGCACGCCGTCATTTATTATCGACGTGGCACTAATCCCGACGCATATCACTTACGTGCTGAGCAACAACGGAGGGGCAAGTATCATCATCACTGCCGGCGTTCCCAGCATTCAGTTTGTTCTGATGCAAATTTGCGCCTGGCAGGCCTTCCTTCCATTTTCGTGAGTCGCTGGTCAGTTTTACCCCGGGGAAATTGTCCATACGGGCAGAGACCACAGAGTTACATCTTTCTCTCGCTTTTTCTTCTATTCTTTCTTGCAATATTCTGCTTTCCGCTCTTCCAGCTCATTACACCTCACGCGGTTTCCAAACGAAAATAGTATGGTCGCTGTACCAGGGCGATTCGCCATGTAGTTGGGTTGCAGGCCACGCGGTCGCTATTCAAAATGGCTTTTCCCTCTGATCGAGGCTCGAACCCGATGTATTCCATAATCACGTGTTTTATGAATTACACCCTGAGGCCAAACGCAAACTATGTGATAATAGAGGACCTACCTTATAATTTATATTCTTGGATGGCGAAATAGTTCAGAAGAAGACTGCAAGCCCCACCCCTCCAATCTAAGACAAGCCAGGGGCGTAATTGAGAGCTGCACTGACTATAGCTGAGATCTAAAAAACCTAGCTTTGGAGATCGAGCAAGCCCGAGCAGCCACTGCAGGGCAGGGTCTTTCCACTACCCTGTTGGAGACTTCCCATGCCTTCAATTAGTAGTATATTTTAAATAAAGTTTTCTTTCTTGCTCACCTACAGAGCCTTGGTAGACACCTCAAAGAAATGCAGTGCGTGATACTGAAGAGGCTAGCCAGCGCAGATAAGGCTCGTCGGTGTTTCATGAACAGGTAATGATCGTCATGCGACAATAAAATAAAACACAAACAATCCAGTCACCTGACGTGGCCGTGGTCTTAAAGGACCTTAGTACAAGTTCTGAAAATACGAAGACCGAGCGCGTTATTCTGTCCCGGCGTCTGCAGTAGCTGAAACACAAGCCGTGACACCAGCTGCTTCTTCAAGTGTCGTCAGTATGAAATAAGCGCTTGTCTGTGTCCTTTGTGGGTGTGTGTATTTTTGCGCTTGTCTCATTATGAACCTTTACCAGCACGTCCAACTGGTAGTCATCCTAAATGAAATAACTTCTCGATAGGTTAATATACGGGAGATGTATGCTGTGAATTGTCGCGTACCGTGTTTCGCTATGCAGTCGCATAGACGCCCGCAGCGGTGGTCTAGTGGCTAAGGTACTCGGCTGCTGACTCGCAGGCCGTGGGATTGAGTCCCGGCTTCCACGGCTGCATTTTACATGGAGGCGAAAATGCTGTAGTCTTGTGTGCTCAAATTTGGGTTCTCGTTAAAGAACGCGACGAGGTCGAAATTTCCGGAGCTCTCCACTACGGCATCTCTCATAATGACGTGGTGGTTTTGGGAGGTTAAAGTGCACATATCAATCAATATGGCAGTTACACTCTTCCACGTTTTACTTTCGGTTTCGCAGGCTGAATTTGGGTGAATTTCATTCTTCTATCTATCTATCTACCTATCTATCTATCTATCTATCTATCTATCTATCTATCTATTTATGTATCTATTCGCCTACGACTGGGTGACTCTTACCTTAGGATAAACCAAAATTAGTATGGGAGAGAAAGATGGTTTGATATGATAAATATGACTCACACATTATAATAATGAATAACGTCATAATCTCGTTGCGTAAGTCATCAAACCTTTTTCGACAAACGTGTAACACATATCGGCGGGCGGGTATGTGCCACACATACGCGGATATGTGTCACAGGTGAATGCAATCAACGGCGAGAACACACATAAATAACTTTAACGCGTGATCATCAAGAAAAGAGTGTCACCAGTAGCATTGACCCAACGAATTCAAACAATAAATGTCAGGGTCCCAGCAGGAATCGAACCCCTGCATTCTGCGTAGCAGTCAAATATAGTCAACCACAAAGCCACGCCCAATCTCAGAACTACTTTTCTGATAGACCCTAATGTTCGTGAAACGTCAAGTTAATTTCACAACCAATACTTATGTACTTTTATGATACAGCCGTCACGTCAGGTTATTGTAAATTGTAGTTGATGGGGTACGATGGAGTTGATTTATGTATATAGCAGTGTTTACAGCTACCTTCCTCGTGAGCCGCAGCGCTTCATATCAGCTTACCTCTCCTGGTGATGCTAATATCAATGTTGCTGTTTTTTATATGTGAGGTTTAATAGACTAAAACCACCATTTGATTTTGAGCGACGCCTTAATGGAGGGCTCCGAAAATTTCAACCACTTGGGTTTTTTTTTTTACCGCGCGCGCAACTTTGAGTAAATGGGCCTGCCGCATTTCTGCCTTCATCGAAAATGTATGTTGCTGTTGGCATGGTTACGCGGCTGTAAACAACGGTGGTTTGACGTATGTCTGGGAGCTGATTTGTACGCATTTTTACGTGAGACAAGAGACTCTGGACTGACCAGGCTGTAGACAAAAAATATCGCATTCAGCAGTTGCGGCGTGACCGATTAACCAGCGACCGAGCGGAGAAAGCCCTTGGTCTCCTTGCCGGCACACACGCGCATAGTCCAAGAAAATGTCAATATGCATGTCGAAATATTTTTTGCAACGCTTTGTGAGCTTTCGATTAATATAAAAGTAACATTATAGGAACCTTTCATCCCCAGGCTTTGCATAACGTAGATTCTCAAGGTACTAGGGATCTGCTGAAATGTTTTGTACAATTCTGAACGAAATTTTCGCGGTCACGTCTGTCATTACATAAATGATTGACATGTGGGGTTAACGTCCCAAAACCACCATTTGATTATGAAACACGCTGTAGTGGAAGGCTTCGGAAATTTCTACCCCCTGGGGTTCTTCAACGTGCACCCGAATGTGAGCACATGGGGCACTTCGCCTCCACCGTCAATGCAGTCGCCACAGCTGGGATTCAATCCCGTGACATGCGAATGTTTTTGTTTTTTCATAGAAGTGATTGTGGTTTGGCTTTTTATATTTGCTTAGATTTTTAAGCTATTTCTGAGTTTCGATTCACGTGCGAGCCAAACATTTCTTCCCTACAGCCAATATAACGGCGCCTCTCGCGGTTTCTCTTTCGTTATAACAACAACAATGGCACCTTCATGAAGTCTGACCAACGAAAATTCGCAATACTGCGCTATAACCGATAATTCACTATAATATTGCTTTTATAACGGCTTTTAGCTTTTTTTTTCATATACATAAGGTTAACCTGTACGAAATCTTTTAAGGCGAAAGGCTCAGGCACTTCATCAAACGCGAATATTGTCCAGCGTGCCATGTCCGCGTGCCCCGTCGGCGGCGTCAACAAGAGTGGTGCGAATAATTATCATTGCCTGGTGAAGCCACCACGAGACGTCACAGATCGCGAGAACCTGTGATGTCATCGTGACTTATTCTGGCCTAAATGTCGTGCAATCACGTCATCAGACGGCGGGATAGCTCGGTCTGAGGAGGGCTATGCAAAAGAAGGAGAGGGGCCTCCAATTCTAGAGGAACTTCAACACTACGTTAAGTGCAGAACACTTTCGGAGAGGGTGGCGGAGCAGTTTCACTATGATCGACTGAGAAGAAAAAGATTGATTTAACCTTCGTGGTGTCTTTGCTGACTTCATAACGGACCCGGCAAGATTTTCACCTTTCTGTTAGTTCCATGCAATGAACGCCTCACTGATGTGGCATCATCTAGGTTATTCCGAAACTCACACGTGAGTTAACTACAGCGACCATTTCAAAGGTCTTGATAAGCTTTATTCCGACCTAATGTGCGCTACCCGACTTGCATCAGATTAACATGGTATGCAGGTTTCTCTGACTTCAAAATAACTGCTGTTGAATTCCTGAGGGCGCGTCGTTACTCATCAGGCTCAGATTCGTTGTACGCCTACCAGGCGTTATTCGTTATTCAAGTGGATTCAATCCCGTGGCTCGTTGAAAGAACCGAACTTTAAGATGCCGCTCCTAAAAGCCGGTTTGTGCAAGTTGAAAGCGTGCGAGATAACGGAATGACATGCACCATAATTGCGAAAAAGACATCGTAATACCCGCGTGTCTGCCAAACGAACATAGCAGCACCTCGTTTAGTTAGACTTCACGCTTTTTTGTCCTTTCATGCTTCCTTTCCTTGTCCTGTTTAGTCTTATCCATGCAAAATTGTTTCTCGGAGAAAGCACCTTTTTACGAGTAGGCTGATGCAATAAATGCAAAAACAAACTAAGCTTACGCTTTGAGAGATAAAAAGCGATTTTACTGTGAGAAAGTATAGTGGTGGTAGTGAAGGAGTAGAAAGTAAAGAAGTTTAGATAAAACACGCCAACACCAACTCTTAATCTTCAAGTTATACAGCCCTACTTTTTTCTTTGCGTTTTGTTTTGCTTCTTTTGGCTTTCTAGTTTTTTATTTGGGGGAGATGTAGAGGCTTTCGTGTCTCATGCCAACTAGAAGACGATGTGCCGAAAGATTAACAAAAAAAGCAAGGAGCGAGAAAACCTTCTCAGTTCACAAGAGAGCACGCGATTGTGTTCGCAACAGTGACACCATGCGGGACCCTTGATATAACACGAACAAGAGACCCAAAACAAGAGCTTTGAAAACCTCCCGAGAGCACGGCAGCGAATGAACACGATGGAGAAGAAAAAAAAGAGTAAAAAAGTTGAGGTTTGCCGGATTGATGTCCAGGATTTATTTGGGAGGTAGAAAGTTATCGGAATCGGCACCTTGCATCTTGTGTTCGCTCGTAGGGCTACAGAGTTGTCCGTATCTCCGACCAACCGACCCTTGGATAAAAAGCCACCGAGTGCCTCAGCTTTGATTTATTTTTCTCCAGCTGTTTGATACATATCGACCGTGTGGAAATTTGTGAGCACTGTGCGGCGGAAGTTGAGATAGGAAGTTTAGATGTCGACAACATGAACAGAAAGGAATTCAATTTTACCATTTGACGGCATCTGTAGAGTGAGCCCATGTCCGATTTCCTTATTATTTGACTAGTTTGGACATATTTCTCAAAATAACAGGTATGTATAATTTATTTGTGGGCCTATGAAAGAGGGCATCAATTTACTTTCTGATATTCGTTATTTTAAATAATTAACGAATTTACCAAGATATATTTGTAAATATAGCTCACAGTACTCATAGTCATTCGTGAATCATCGTCAGTGAGGTCGGAGGGTGTATTTATTCAAACGGACACTAAAGCCCTTTCGAATTCACAAATTAATGGGAAATTTGGTATCTTCGACCTCGTACAACGCGTCGGCGAAATTTTTCTGTGTTGGTCAGGTAAACAACGGTGCTCTAAGCTATAAAACCTTGGCAGAGGGAACACCTTCTAGTGCACCTGGATTTCCGGGAAAGAGGAAGACAGGAATGGGGTCATTGCTTTGGTTTGCTCTTGCTGCGATCTGCTGCTTCACGGAGCATCACTTGTGCCAGTTTGCAGAGATTTCTGGCAACTGCATCCACCTCTTCTTTCGATTGGAGATTTTTGCTTTCCGACAATCACTAGTTGGGTCTATATGCAGGGTTGAAGTGAACTCGAGATGCAGCAATACTACTCGACAAATGGCTGTACAGCCATTTCAATCTCGAGTAGGTCGCTCTTCATAAGTTTCCTTGGAATCAGAAGATGGCTAGCAGAACGGCTCACCACATTTGAAAGAAGACAGCTAACCAACGGTAGCAAGTGTGCTGTGTCCCAAGCTCTTCCGTGATAGCCGCTGCATATGAAGCCTGTCTCTGATGCCATAGCTGGGATTGACGATCGAGTCAGTGCGACTAAACAACGGTGTGGTTCTTTGTGTGTTTTCGCGCCTGGAACAACTGTGAACGTATGGTCATTAGGAACAACTGAAACGAAGCTTCATCCTAAGTTGCATTTAAGTACGCCGCAAGGATTTGATTGAATGATTGATATGGGGGGTTTTAACGTCCCAAAAACACCATATGATTATGAGAGACATCGGCTGCATTTCCGCCTCCATCGGAAATGCAGCCGCCGCAGCCGGGATTCCATCCCGCAACCTGCGGGCCAGCAGCCGAGTACCTTGGCCACTAGACCACCGCTGCGGGGCAAGTACGCCGTAAGACATCACGATTAGGGCTTATTCAAAGGTTGCATCATCGCCAGAGTTTGCACACACAGACCATTTTTTTTTCTACATCACACATCTTAAACACCTGCTTGCCTTCGTAAAGTTGCTGTACCATATGACACCGTAACTACCCTTCAAAGGGATAGTGTTAAAGAGCTCGTGTCACAGAAATTCCACCGTCGGAGTCAGCACCGTTAGTTGTGAGCAATAAATCGTCCGTGATTGAAAAATCGAGAAAGAAGCAAATAAAAAATAACGAATAAATATTTGGTCCCACCGAACATCAAACCCTGGTCGTTCGCGGAGCAAGCAGGTGTCCTACCACAAAGCCACGATGTTACTTGCAGCTGCTAAGAAAAAAAAACACGACATAAGCTTTTCAGGTGGGACAGAGATTCACGAGGCGGTGGTGCTGCTATCATTGTTAAAAGTTCCATCCCAACTTGCATGATACAATGTGATGTTCGCGAAACTGTATGGTGTAAGATTACATTCAACTATAGAGTATATATTATTGGCTCAGTATACAGACCACCTGCGTGTTAGCCTCAGTTTCTGGATTTCTTAAGTGATTTTTTGTGTGACCATGTTAACGAGAGCACGAGGTTGATAATGGCCGGAGACTTCAACTTGCCTCACATTGATTGGCAAAATGTTTTGCCGGGTGAGTCTGAAACAATTAGCTGCGAAAAACTTTTGAAAATTAAATTCTGTCATGGCCTTGAACAAATTGTGCATGAACCAACGAGGGTTACAGGTTCGTCGAAGTCATTGTTAGACCGCGTGTTTTTGTCTCAAAACATAACAGACTATGTTTTAAATATTTTAGATGGCATGTCCGACCACAAAGTGTTGTCTTTAGTCATTAAAAGTAGTGCAAGCAGTTTAGAGAAACCGTTCCTTCCGGTAAAAGTAAAGGACTTTAAAAAGGCAGATGACACTTCCATCATAGATTTTCTCGAGCTCCACTTTAATAATTTGGAGCGAGCATCACATGTTGAATCTGTGGAGCAATTGTGGCAGAGATTTAAGGCCAACATCGTAACTTGCGTTGATCGCTTTGTCCCTACTCGTATTAAAAAACACGTAAACGAAATCCCTGGATAACACGCAGCATTATACATATGGAACGGCGAATTAAGAGATTAAGGAAAAGTAATAAAAGAGCGACGGAAGTTGCAGCTATAAAAATCAAGTTGAAAGAAGCCCTTGTGAATTTTAAAAATAAGTTCTTTGGCCAAACGCTTATGAACTTCCTTAAAAGTCCGCCATCCAAATTCTGGCGTTACATCAGTGACAGAAAGGAAAGAATTGAACAGATCGAACATGAGGGTTGTATCCTGACAAAAGTTGAAGACTTAGCAGATGCTTTTAATCGCTTCCTTCAGTCCGTTTTCACAATAGACCAGGGCGATAAGATAGGGGCTTCCATCAGTAACAGTGGAACAACCGCAATGGAACCTGTTATTATCAACCGCGAAGGTGTTTTTCAGTTACTGCTTGAGCTAGATGCGAAGAAAGGAAGTGGTCCGGATAACCTACCAACAGAGTTTCTCAAGAGATACGCAGAATAGGTCTCGTTTTATTTAGAAATAATATTTGTGAAATCGGTTGAGACGCGATCACTTCCACAAGACTGGCGCAATGCAGTTGTAATTCTGATTTTTAAAAACGGTAACCACTCGTTAGTAAACAATTACCCGCCCGTATCCTTGACGTCGGTTTGCTGTAAAGTTCTCGAACATGTATTAGCAAAACATATTCTTAGTTTTTTTTTATTCTAACCAGTTACTTTGCGCAAGCCAACATGGGTTTCGGCATGGTCTTTCTACTGTGACGCAATTAGCCGAAACGCTACATGATTTCAATAAAAACAGTGATGCCCTTCTGCAGACTGATGTAATTTGCGTCGATTTTAGGAAAGCCTGTGATGAGGTCTCTCATCGTAAATTACTTTTTAAGCTTGAAAAATCAGGAATAAGCGAAGAAGTATTCAAATGAATAGAGGCCTATTTATCCGCACGTGAACAGGCTGTAAAAATTGAAAATTACACTTCAATTTGCACTGTTTGTTTCTTATTTTTTTATTGTTGGTTATTCATCTCGTAATTATATGTGCTTTTGAATTTTCTTTTTTTGTGCGAATGTTATGTACTTTGTGACACCCTCCCTGTAATGACCCCAAGACGGGGTTGACAGTATCAAATAAATAAATAAATAACTAACTAAATGCCATGCAGTGAAAGCAGTCTCCTTAACGCATTATGTTCGACAGGTGTCACGACGAAAACATGCCCATTTCGTGATTTGTAGCCGCATTTAGAAGACCATCAAACTACGTCGAAAAAGGCCAGGAAAGTGCAGCCATCGCCGCTAGAAACACACAGGAACTTTCAAATAGTTCTAAACATGTACAACTATGTTCCTCTCGTGGAAAACATATCATGCCTTTCCAGAGGCGTTGATCAAGCGAACAGCAAACGCTAGATATTGTGCTGCCACTCGTGAGGCATTGTGAGGCTTTTCATGGCCTCCCACATGACGAGCGCGCGGCATGTATCTTGGAGGTCATGCGACTCTTGCTTTAGATCAAAACCTGTATGTACCACCCGCGCGCGCACGCGCGCGTGCGTGCGTGCGTGCGTGCGTGTGTGTGTGTATGTGTGTGCGTGTGTATGTGTATGTGTATGTGCGTGTGCGTGTGCGTGCGTGCGTGCGTGTGTGTGTGTGTGTGTGTGCGTGCGTGCGTGTGTGTGTGTGTGTGTGTGTGTGTGTGTGTGTGTGTGTGTGTGTGTGTGTGTGTGTGTGTGTGTGTGTGTGTCATCTGTGAGAGATTGTAAAAAACGTGTCTTCGACTACAGTAGAGTGGCGTTCTAGCTGAGGGAAGTGGCCACACTGCACAGTCACTGCATTTCTATAGATACATCGCGCTTGCACGTGCGCGCCTTTGTGTGCGTATGTGTGTGCGTAGGTGTCTGTGTGTAATAAAACATATTATTAGGTATACACTTAGAGGTTGAAGGGTGCACTAGGGGCCAGTGTTTTCTATCGCATTCAACTCTTAAAAGCGGGAAGCTTAAGGGTTCCCCAATTTTTTTTCAAACTCTTTGCTTCTACGCAACTTTAGCGAGAGAAATATCTTTCCTGCATCACTAGTTAGCATTATCAGTTACGAGTTTGAATCGCGAAAGTGTTCGCTAACACTTGGCACGGTTAGGATAGTATTTACTATTGAAAAGCTTTATTGCACATATAAGGCGTATTTTAAAAAGCGTGAGGCAGCTTCACTGGTGTAAAAGCTCAGTGAGCAAAGGCACCCGGTAATTCCAGTTCACAGCGTCTCCCACTGCTCCTTTCACCAAAGTATCGATGGCACCAATGTTTAAGGTAAACATGGAGGGTTCCCATGCTCAAGAACAATCTTGTTGGAAAAATTCGCTAACTCGTTGTGCGAGATGTGCGCTTCTTTCTGCTACGCTTTATCAACTTTCTGCTTGTTACGGCAGTTTTTCTGCGCGTCGTCTGCAGCGAGTTCTGTGTGGCTGCTGCCCCCATCAAACGTAGCGACGCAGCGCCATCAAACGTAGTGACGCAGCGCAAGCAATGCGCGCGGAAGGAAGAGCATTCGCTGGCACAGCGCTGTGGTAGCACCATCTCTTGTGCGGCCCCGGAATCAGCCGCAGGTTTTCAAGATGCTTTAGTGATATATAGTGTATCATTGCCATTACTTCCTGGGTAATTTTGTGTATTGTATCATTTTCAACCTTTTTCATTAAATTTAAACTGGTTTCGAGCATTGCTAGACTTATTATGAATGTATGGACCACGATACCGGTCAGTAAAGTGCTCCGCAATTAAAACACTTGTTCAAGTGCAGGAAAACTTTTATTTTACATATCGCTATTTACTTTCATACTATTTGCTGTAACCAATACACAACATATACCGAGGCTCAATATTTATGAAATGTTATATAAGTAAAGGTCATCGATATACAGCACTTTTTCAATGTCAATATTGTTTTAGTGAGATGTAATAAACAATTATTACTCTTCAGGATATGAGAAATAACATTGCAGTTAGCCCTACATCAATTGAGGATTTCGCCCCTAACTTGTTGACTCCAACATAAAGCTTGATTACACTCCGAGATAGTCAAATGAAAACTGATATCTATAAGTAAAATAAATAAAGGCGTTTTCCGGTATTCTGCAAGAAAAGGGCTCCTCTTCGTGCTTCGTAAGGTGATCAAGTGCACACTATGTACGCCTCATCGGAGTAGCTTAAAATATTTGAAAATATAAATTTAACACTTTACAAGATAATGGCAGGTGTCTGTCCCACCTTTCCTTTTTTCAGTAAAAGTTTTCTTCAGCGCTGCACATCGCAATCAGCTCTATATTTTTTACTCGAGAAAAACATAAAAAAACAAGCAAAAATACTTCACGTGGTCACGATACTTGGTGTCGGTGATGCCATAAGTCAAATTCAATTTGCTTTTGTAGAATTTTTATTTGTTATTTTATCACGTGCTTGATAGCTAAAGTTCTAGATTTTAGCACCTTTCTCCTTTTATGTTTTGCAGCAGTATAGTTTTAGCAAGACTCTGTAGACTTTGTTTTGGAATTGGAGCAGTATATCAGCCAATCATTCTGTGAAAGTGTGATAGAACGAAGAAAATAAAACAGGTCCTGGCTATGCCTAAACACAAAACAGACCCCCTTCCGCCCTCTCTATTTTTTTCAACTTTTATGGGTGCTATTGCGTCGAAAGACATGCTTTCACATGCTAGTTTCGTTTCGTAATTTTCACGACTACGGTACCACTGACAATGAGACCAAAGGCTGTGGCTAAGGTGACATTCCTGAAATTGAGGAGCAAAAAATAATTATAAAATCGGTGCTGTAGTTTGAGAGATAACAAGAATAATTGGGATCTTAGAGAAGTGCTAATTCCTGAGACGCGGAATGAGTTCATAAATTAATTTGCGGAATTCAGCGCATTCGGTGACACGACAATGACGGGGCTTGACTTGACTCATAGACGCAATTTATGAGCGGAAATTCTAATACAGCTGAGGTGCTTCTGACAGTCTACGCAGACAGAAGGAACAAAAAGTATCTAAAGTGGTTGGTGTATGACCAAGTCAGACGCTGACACATCCTAATAGGCGCAGGCGCTTATAGTTTACAGCCGGCGGATATGACTTGCGCTAAAGATTTTATTTTACAGTTCATGAAGTTTCGCACTTTGGCACTTCGCGTTTTTTTGTGAGAGAAATTTGGCAAATAAGTGCAGCCTGATTTGCTCATAAGGCAATATGACAGGTATTGTCCCACTTTTTAATTGACCCCTCATGCGTCAATGGGGCACATGTGCCACTTTTTCTCCCTAAACTAATGATCCTATTTTGGTGAAAATTGCATCATGGTATGTCAAAATACGTTATGTGGATATTCCGCAGATATATATAGTTTTTGTTATTGCCTGAAAATATGGAGGAACCCACAAACTAAGGACTTTTGTGAAGAGGTTCTCACTCAATGACTGAACGTAGTAGGCACCGTATTTCTTGATCGCAGTAACAATTATAGTGGTTGGTATAATTTCACTTACACTCAGCTGGCTGAGGAGTGGCACGAACGCTTCATTAAAGTAATTACATTGAAGCTAAGGACTAGCTCAACAATCTTTTTAGATGCGAAGCAGCTTTTGGTCTGGGCTGTGTCCGTCCTTCCCCCACGCGTCTGCTCCCCCACTACGCATGCGCCAACTCTCTTCCATCTCCTCCATTCTTCGTGAAAATGGCGAGAGTGCTGCCTACATTTCGTTGTTCCTTTCCAATTTTCTCTCTCTCTGCCACAACAGTGTGTTCGTATATAATGCGGCGCATGCGCGCTTTCTTCTCACGAACCTCGGCGGTGGTTTAGTGGCTAAAGTACTCGGCTGCTGACCCACAGGTCGAGGGATCGAATCCTGGCTGCAGCGGCTGCGTTTTAGATAGAGGCGAAAATGCTGTAGGCCCGTGCACTC
Organism: Rhipicephalus microplus; assembly: GCF_043290135.1. Taxonomy (NCBI): domain Eukaryota; kingdom Metazoa; phylum Arthropoda; class Arachnida; order Ixodida; family Ixodidae; genus Rhipicephalus; species Rhipicephalus microplus. Next base: position 192,187,652 of record NC_134701.1, read on the forward strand.
AGATTTGGGTGCACGTTCAAGAACCCCAGCTGGTCTAAATTTCCAGAGACCACTGCGACGTCTCTTATAAATATATGGTCGTTTTGGGACGTTAAACTCCCCATATCAATCAATCGCTTCTTTTGCACTCTCCTTCGCAAGGGCGCTGTAAACGTCAACGTTGGCGCTAGTTGTAGCCGCGCCGGTAACGTAAGCTTTGGCAGCAACGCCAGCTGAGAAAGCATTAGCGTAAGCGGCACCACTGAGCAGAGAAGGGCTCGATGCGCAAAAGGTGAACGGCTGCGCCAAGAAGAGTATCCACAACTCCGAGCTCGCGAGGCTGAACGTAAGCGGAAGCGTTCGCAAATGAATTCATTCCACGCAACTGTCCCGACCTTGGCACTCGACCGTCTCCGGTTCACTTGAAAAAAATTAAGAATTACTTACCGCAGTCCAAAAGTGTTTCCCCAAAAAATATCTTGCAAAAGCAATTTCCAATACCGCAAGCCTCATTCGAATTTTTTTCGGAAAGCTGGAAACCATAGCTCGTAAGAAACGTTGTAATAATAGGTCAAGATAAATTTTACCTTTGGAAAAATGGCGGGCGCTTTGTTTAATATAGGTTTTGCGAGCTTTTACGCTTTCGTGAATTTTTTGTGACCTTAAATATAGAGAATTTGGTCCGTATTGAGGATTTTATAGACAAACATTATTAGCAAAAACGGAAGAGTCGACATTAGCATGCTGCGAAACTGCGTTACTAAAGAGTAAAAATAATTTAAGACATATGTAATGCGAAATAAATTGTACAGGTGGTAACAAATTCGCAAAAATGTTCATTTTGGCACATCTTCGGCTTTTAATTCAATCATGAGATCGTCCTACTAGAAGTATGCTGAATAGCAGATTTAGTATCAACCTTCATTGGCTACACACTCAGAACGTTTTATCAAATTAATTTTTATTATAAGCAACAAAAATATTTTTGAATTTCGTGTTACCGCTCTTGGGGTTTGGAGGTGTTTATAGCCGTAAACATGCAGCCTAGCAATAAGTACAAGCTGCATGGACGTGGGGATTATCTGGACAACGTAATCAGCTTTGTCCCTGCCTATTCAAATTACTTGCAAGCTAGTATTACCTCTCGTTAACGAGAAACGTGAGACCCACTAGGCAGCATTTAGCCACGTGCCACTGTCTAGTGGCAGCCTGCGTGTAGTATATATATGCTTACGCAGCACCAGAAAGTGGTATTGATTTGTGCAACACACCGCTACCTATTTGCTAACATGTAGAAGTAGAAGGATTACGATGAAGCAAAGGATCAATCGAAGGAAAAAAAAAGATATGCTGCTTGGCGTATAAGTCGCAGTTATGCACCAACATATGGTCAGTGGTGCCAAATGGTTAATTATATGGAAATATATTTGTCCTAACTTCGACTTGTGAGCGATGCAAAACATGTTTATTTTATGAAGAAGAGCACTACGAATTATGAAGAGCAGCACGATTAAGAAAATCGTCTATATAGAAATAAAATTTTTAAAACATTTTTAGCGTCGTGGAGAAGTCGCCGTTAGGACTGACATAATCGTGTATAATTGACCGTTTGACACCAGTGACCATATGTTGGTGCATCACTGCAACTTAGCTGCCAAGCAGCATATCCTTTTTCTTACAGCGAAATCTGTTACGAGATCAGAACACGGGTCGCACGCGGCATCGTAGTTGTGCATGCCGCCGGTGTCTGTAACCAGTAATGAACGAAAAAAAAAACCAAAACTCAGTAAATGAAAAACAATAATGACACAATATGATTCTATCCCGTGTTCGTTACGTTCCAGCCCAGTACTCTACCAACGAGCGAGGCCTCTTTTTTGTCTGTTTTGTTTTTGTCTTTATTGACCACTGAACCAGGCCAGCGCTTTGAACTAGTTTCTAAGCTGGCCTTAGGAAGGTTTGACATCGGGAAAGGAATTGCGTTCAGATGAGTAATAATGCATTTTAGAACATCGAAGGAACGACCAGACGTCAGACAATGCGAATTCCATAACGAGTGGATCGTATAATATTCCAACTCATCAAAAAACTTGTTCTTGATTACCTTTCACCTATATGGCGCATGCTCACTTCAGGCGTATTTTTTCATCGTCGTTAGCCACTGCAGAAAAAAAATGCACAAAATTCCTAATAAGTCTGTAGCGGATACCGCTGTTCTCCAAACAATGACGAAGTATAGCGTAGTGAATGCTGGCCTACAACAGAAAATTCATTAATATTCATGGCGTAGTGGGTACCCAGCAGTGTGCTTGTAGCATCCCAAAGAGTGTTTAGATGGGGCTCTGAAAGGTCGCTCTTCTAGCTTACGCTGTGACTGTGCTGCGCGTTCTGCGCAAGCCTGGCGTTTTTTTTTCTTTTCATTTCCATTCCTCAATTGCTTCATTGTGACCTTCCTACTTCTAAATGTTAGCTTATAGGTAGCGGTGAGTTGCACACATCGGTACAACTTCCCGCTGCTGCGTAAACATATATGTATGTACAATACGCAGGCTACCAGCAGACGGTGGGATGTGGTTAAATGTTGTCTAGTAGGTCCCGCGTTTCTCGTTTTCTAGGGGTAATACTACATTTTAAATAGTTTAAATGGGTACATACAAAGCTGATTGTGTTTTCCAGATGGTCCCCCACGTCCGTGAAGCTTGTACTTACTGCTAGGACGCATTTTTACGGCTATATAGATACGTCCACACCCCGAAATTGCTAACACACAAATTCTAAAATATTTTTCTCAATGAAAACAAAAAAATTTATTTTATAAAACTTTCTGAGTGACTGTCTAATGAAGGTTGCTACTAAATCTGCTATTGCGAATATTTTTAGTAGGACTGCCTTATGGTTGAATTAAAAACCGAAGATGTGCCTAAATGAACATTCTTGTGAATTTGTCATCACCTGTACAATTTATTTTGCACTGTATATAACTAAAACTATTTTTGTCTTTAGGGAATCACTTTCACAACATTATATAGCCAATTATCTTTTTTTTCTAATTTTGTTTTTCTAAGGAGCCCTCCCACCTCAGGGTGACACCGGGCATGGCTTGGGGCATTGTTTCAAAATCAACGTTTACTTTTCTCTCTCTCTCTATGAAAAAATCTCCAATATAGACCAGATTCTTCATATTCGAGGCCACATAAAAAATCCACGAATGCGTAAAAGCTCATAAAACTTATTTTAGGTAAAATGCCAACCAATATTTTAAAGGTGAAAACTTGTATCACCTGATTTGAAAAGAATAGACTTTTTGGCAACGTGTTTTACAAGCTCTAGTTTCGAGCTTTCTGAAAAATTTCAAATGAAGCTTGCGGTACTGGAAAATTTTTTTCGCAAGAAATGTTTGGGGGAAACGCTTTTGGCTTTAGGTAGATAGTTCTGAATGTTTTTCAAGTAAGTCGAAAATGATCGAGGGCCAAGGTTGGGAGTGTTGGCGGGGAATAACCCATACCTAAGCTGCAAGGCAAGGCGAAGCTGAAGTGCAACAGAAACATTAAGCTGAAGACCCCGAGGCTGCGATGCAACGCGAAGCCGAATCGAAACTGAAACGCCGAGCTGAGAATTCCGAGACTTCAGGGGGAAGGTAGGGTAACATGAGTGGTGCATAACATGTACACAATTCCACGCAAATAGAAACATGCACGGAAATATACATATGAAACACCAATGGAAAGACAAGTGACCACCAAGCAATGCTTCGCAACCCTCCATAATTCGCTTTGGTGGGAGATTGTGCAATTTTCAGCCGAGTTGCATCAGTGCGTTAGACTCCACATTTAAATGCATCAGCATGCACACACACACGCTTTCAGCTAAAGCGGGCATCTACGGGCATGTGCATATTCCAAAAGTAGATAGATAGGTGTGCGACGTTCCCAAAACTACCATATGATTATGAGAGACACCGTAGTGGAGGGCTCCGGAAATTCCGACCAGTTGGGGTTCTTTGACGTGCACCCTAATCGAAGCAAACAGGCCTACAGCATTTTCGCCTCGGAAATGCAGCCACCGCAGCCGGGATTCAATCCCGCGTCCTGTGGGTCAGGAGCTCAGTATGAAAAAAGCAGGTCAGCAGAGTCCCATATGAAAAAAAAATGTGAAAGAAGCAACTGGAGGATACAAATTAAAAACATGGCAGCATAAGACTTATGCGCGATGAAAAAATGCGAAAACTAAATACATACTAGTGTCTATGTAGGAAGAGTTAAAAAAAGAAGCTTTCTGATCCATTCGTTCTTCATGCAAGTATTAGGGGTTCTTCGTGCGGAGATGATGCGTGTCTTCATTGTTGTAGCACGTCCTACCTAAATATATACAGAAGCGGAAATTAAGTTTTTTAGTAGCGCCTTTTCTTCCGGTTAGCGTGTAAAGGCGTCCGGTAAGGCGCCAGAGCTTCCGGCTCCAGAAAGTTTGATGAAAAGAGGTGGCCGTGAAGCTCTCGTGTTTTCTTGCCGAAGCATGCGCTTTTGTCGTTTTCTTTTTTCTTTTAAAGGCGTCAGGGGCATTTTCTTTTGAAGGCACAAAATATTTTTGTACTATACTTTTTGGTAGCATTATGCTTTACTGTAAACCGATCGCGCTCCCGTTCACGGAGAGCAAGATAAAAGGCAGTAGCAGACACGTTTTACAACTTGGTGGCAAAGTAGTTTTGACAGCTCACAATTTTACACCCGTCAAGGCCCTTTTCTTTTGTTTTTTTTTGTTTGTTTCTTTTTGCACGCCTATGACAAAAAGCATCTATTTCTCCGCTTTCCACATGCGCTGAACTTGGCGATTGCGAACTAAGCAGTATCAACAGTGGATTATCATAATGCATAATGCACTGGTGTTTCTTCTTGAACCCAGTATTTCTTGGTTCTTCCTATGGAGCTTGAAGTTGGTCAAGAATGGTGTGGTGAAAGACAATCGAATAGGCGCCGTAACGTTTAGGTGGGTGAGCACTAGCACGCGCACACGAGTGTGTGTGTTTGTGTGTTTGTGTATGTCTTTGTGTGTATGTTTGCGTATGTTCACTGTCTAAATGAACAGATGACGAAATGTAGTGCCAAGAAGCTTGAAGGCTACCTTATATTTTGTAACGCGGAGACACACGCACTTTTTCCCGTTGTGGGGATGCACCATATGTGGAATGTATAGGTTAGATTCTTGCGTATGTATACAATTACTTTGCCGCGAAATCCACAAGTTCGTGAAGTCAAGGATCCTTAGGAAGTTTGCTTGATCGGTTTTTCCAAGTTTTGTTCGCATATTACTTATATAGAAAGTCTGTTGCAGTACATAAAGTGGCGATAAACAGCAAATCCGTGACTTAAGTTCTCAGGCATTCCACTGAAAAACGCTCGCACTACGCACTTCCTTGCGGAACAAAGGCGGCGGACGAGCCATTGAGTCTACGCAAGGTTGGCAAGCACTGAACTCAGGGCATTTAAGACTTGCACTGCTCATCAGGCTGTCGGGGTGTTCATATCACCTACAGAGGTGGGGATTGCATCGATGAGAGACTTGATCATTATCAAAAATTCTTGGTCACACTCTGGGAGCTCATCATGGTGAGATTCGGAGAGTGGTGCTACAAGTTCGCTTTGCAGCTTATCTGTATTAGTTATTTTAGGAAGCGCTAACCTTTCTGTCTTTCCTTCTCCTGCTCCTCCTCCTCCTCTTAGGAAGTGATTGCCATGCTTCTTTCACGGCCTTATTTTCAAGTGAAGAAATCAAATTGTGCGTGCTGCTTGCGTTTGGTGGTGGTATTATTTCTTGCCTCATTTTGAGACACTCTCTTCATGAGGAATCATAGGTTCTTTGGTAATTCGGGTAGTTCCGGGATTTAGCTTTACAGCGTTTGGTGGAATGTGGTGCATCACGACATGAATTTGTAGAATTTTCACAGACGGTGCTCACATGACCGAGTTTCTAGAATGTTCGACATTGAAGCAGCTTAGGAACAAGGGCCACACAGTACATCAAATATGACCCACCTGTGTACATGTAACCGCAGAGACTCCCACTTGAAGTCTATCTTCACGCATCGAGACCTTCTTAGACAGCACACCTGAAGCATTTAAGGTCCGCTATTGGCAGGCCTAAATATAATCGGCAGATCCCCATTTGAGATGGTCACAACAATGTTATATATGACACCAGTAGTTCCTTCTCTTCCTAGAGGAATAGTCATTCAAACGTTCATGCCACCCAGAAGGGTGACCTTGCTCAGAAAATATAACTCAGGCGCTTAAACGACGTCCAATGCGATAACATTCTTCCGAGAATTCACTCGGATTTCTTCAATACTGTTCTATAAAAATGACTCAAGCTCTGAAGATACCGCTTGCCTGTTCGGCAGTCTCATTTTGGTGGATGGTTCCATAGACCAGAAGTGGATAGTACTTGATTGAGCTGTGCGGAGTCATCACTGCAGCTGCATTCATAGAGACCCTTTACATCCTCTGCTTTGCTTTCTGGCTCATGAAAGTCACGTATTTCTAGTAGCTGTCTGCGCTCTCGGCAGGGTCAATGATGGTTACCTCGCTACTCACTGGAAATGCAGTTCCGCTTCCTTGAGGCTGCCGACCTGGATGCCGGCTAATCAGGTAGGAGTGCAGGAAAACTTGTTTCCGTATATCTACAAGCATGGAACTATATGTTCTCCGTATAAATGGAAAAATAACAGAAAAGTCTGGAGATGAACCACCAGCACTAAGCTACAAGGCAAGCAGGCGGGTCATTCCCGCACAATAAGAGTTTATCCGCTACCGCGATGCATTGATTACAAAGCTTCAAGTGATGACTGATCTTCTCGGCATGCTGACATGCATAGTCTTCTCCAGTCGACTGAACACAGAGTTCACTCTCGTGCCATGAACTATCCCATACAGCCACCATGTTGAGCAGTGTTTAGGCTATCATCTTCGGACGCTCCTTCGAAAACGTTAGGCGTACCAAGACATTCCGCCTGATACAAATGCCTGACAAAGACATCGCAAAAAGAATTGCTTGCTAAAATGAAATGCTGATCATTTAATATTTATTACCACAATTTTGGCTCCTTGACCTTTCAGGTAATTAAATGACGCCATACCGCATCAGAATTATTGGACACACGATCAGCTATCAAAAGACTCACCGTTTCCTGGGAGTAATAATAGATCGTGAATTGTCTTGGAGCCCTCATATCGATTACATGAAGAAGAAACTGACCATGATCACCCACGTCCTAAGGTTTCTTGCGGGAAAATCATGGGGTGCATCAGTACGAGCCATGCTTCAACTGTATGCTGCACTTTTTCTTGGCTTCATGCGCTACAGCCTACCTGTGCTTGGCAAGGCCCGCATAACAAACGTACACGTCCTCCAGTCATTACAAGCTCAAGCACTCAGAATATGCCTCGGGCTGCCGAGATGCGCATCCACAGCAGCGACTGTCGCAATCGCTCATGAACACCCTATCACAACCTACATTCGTGTCGATGCTTTAAGAACGAACATAAGACATGCCACCCGATTGAAGGCTTCGATTCAAGGCTGCAAGGCTTCGATCACTTTCACCAGAACTGACACTCGCTCAGTGGAATTCACCGGCATTCACCAACGTCCGCCTTCATAATTGGAACCCACACCTACAGCTCCGTCTTCCATCAGGAAAAACCAGAGCAGAGGAGACACTTTTGTGCCGTCTGTGGATTGGGGTGGCCTTTACGAATGCTTATTCGTTTCGAATCGGAATGGCCAGCAGCCCGACATTTCACCACTGCGGCTGCGCAGAGACTTTCTCCCATCTTCTCTGCGAGTGTCCTCGCTTCAGCGTGCCAAGAAAAGAATTGTCGAAAGCTTTAGGTAGAATAGACAATCGCCAGTTGTCGGAAGAAAGGGTATTAGGACACTGGCCGAGACCGTCCTCTGCACGCAAGGCATTGAGAGCGTTGTTGCGCTTTCTGCGGGCAAGTGGTCTTAGAGACCGACTGTAAACAGCTTCGTGGATCGTCTGATGACCTTCTCTCATCCTTTTTTTACAACGTCTCTTTTCTCTCATCCTTTATTCCCCTTACCCCCTTCCCCAGTACAGTGTGGCCAGCCGGTTTGAGAACTGGCTAACCTCCCTGTCCTTCCTCATTTATTCCTCCTCCTTCCTTCCTATGTGATAAAATAAATGAAGTTCAATGAAGAGAATTAATTGCTATGTGTGCATCTTTGTGCCCTCCTGAACGATTACCGAGCACGTATGTTGTGTAGACACTACACCTGAGGAAAGGACAACGAACCAAAAAAAAAAGGAAACATTTCCCTAGTAACTAAATTGAAAAATTTATCATAGATCAACGAATACTAGTGGTGTTCGAATACTCGAAAATTTCGGATAATGAATAGAACAGCATTGTATTCAATTGCAATGGTACATATTCGAAAATAATCAAAATACCGAATACGTTCCAAGATAATTACCACCAACGGGTGTACCCAAAGAACAACGAAACTTCGGGACAGCTAAACGTCATTTTTAGGGGCGAAACTCCTTAAGGCGGCACCCGTTCGTCCTTGTAAGTTGTGCGTAACATGTCTTACGCTTTCACCTGCGAGGTTGTGCTGGTGGAAGATTTCTCCTGTGCGTTGTTGAACAATAAAAAATTCACCACGTGCGTGTTAACTAAAAGACAAATTCTCCTGTCTATCATTCTCCATTAGCACCCATTGCATGTACATTGAGCACTATCTGACAAGAAAGGCTTGCTACGTTCTACTCGCTGGGCGTAACCTCCTTGTATTTAGAAAGGTTTAGCGAGCATTGGGCCATAGTGCCATGAATAAACTAAACTTCTATATACCATAAACTCGACGTGGTTAAAGGTTGGAAGTAGACACGAAGCGCAAGCCGATAAGAAAATGTGCGCGTGCCACCTCTCGTTTAGTCCTTGGAATGTCCGCTGGATGGCGGTGCTTCTATATGCGGAATATATGATGAAAAGATGCGAGATGGTGATACTTGGAGTGTTGACTAGATGGACGAACGGACACACAGACTGATGCATGGACGGACGCACGGATGGCTGCCCGGACCGACGGACGCATGGACGAACGCAGCGATTGACGCACGGATGGACGTGCGGACGCACGAATAGATGCACGCAACGACGGGCGGGTGTACGCAAGGACGGTCACACAGACAGACGCATGGACGGACGGAAGCAAGAACGAAGGGACAGACCGATGCTTCGACCCACTCTCCATCATTCACCTTGTGGATATGCTGCCATTTTTTAAATGCCAAGCATTTCTTAGCGAACTTCGGCGACTATGAGCGTATCTATCTATCTATCTATCTATCTATCTATCTATCTATCTATCTATCTATCTATCTTTCTATCTATCTATCTATCTATCTATCTATCTATCTATCTATCTATCTATCTATATATCTATCTATCTATCTATCTATCTATCTATCTATCTATCTATCTATCTATCTATCTATCTATCTATCTATCTATCTATCTATCTATCTATCTATCTATCTATCTATCTATCTATGTAGCTGCTTAGGACTTTTAGCTCTCCTGGCCGTTTCATTAGTGCTATCGATACCAAACTTGGTATGCCATAACATGACTCTATGACAAACATAAGTGACTAGCCGTATCATGAAAAGCAGGACATGTATGTCATGAATGTTATGATTTACATTTCATGGTCTTGCTGCGCATGTGGTGGTTTCGTTCACATGACATGTTGCAAAACTGGTATCACAAGGCAACACTGCGTAGCGAACACAAGCGACAGACCCTAGCATGAAAATTATGACATGCGTGTCATTTAACGGCATGACTACATGTCAGAATAATTATGCGCTACGGGTGTTTCGGGTGCTGCTCATATACCCCATTTGGTAGTACGGGACGTGAATGGATGACGAAGGTATGTAACTGATGCCAACATGATAATCATGAGAGGCGTGTCATGTAAAAGCATGACTACATGCCGCGTTCTTGATATGCTCGCAGCCATTTCGATAGTTTCGCATACGATAAATTTGGTATTACGGGGCGTGAATGAAGGACGAGGCAATGTGGCTGATACAAACATGATATCATGAAATGCGTGTTATGTAACGACATGACTGCATGCCACGCTCATGATGCGCTCGCGGCCGTTTCACTAGCTTCACATATACCAAGTTTAGTTTTACGGGATGTGAATGAAGGACGAAAGTACTTGATAATCTTGAGATGCGTGTCATGTAAAAACATGACTACATCATGCGCGCGCGTAAACGTTACGTCGGAGTATATTGGGCCCTTGAATCATGTTCCGCTCGCGGCCGTATCGTTAGCTTCACATATACCATATTTGGTGTTACGCGACGTCAATGAATGGCGAAGACATACGAATGATGCAAGCATGGTAATCATGAAACGCATGCTATGTAAGAACAAGACAACATACCACGCTCACGATGCACTCGCGGCCAGTTTGCTGGCTCCACATATACCAAATTTGATAACAGGTGACGTGTACAGATAACGAAGGTAAGTAAAACGTAAAAATACGAGAATTATTACATAGAATTCATGTATGGCATACTTTACCTCCTCCTCATAATGTTGTGCTGCTTTTAAAATGACATATCAACCTTCCTGTTTCGTGCTTCGCATATCATTGATTCCCACTGCCACTGTGATCTGCCATTTTTTTTTACTTCTTTTAATCTCTAAATTGCTTCTCCACACAGCACAAGCTTTTACCAGATAACCAACACTATACTGATTGACGTATGAAGGTGTTTCTTCTGAAAACTCCCCTCATGCTCACTTTTTATTATGCTTAAGTTGCGTCACGTTAATCAGCTACTGTCTTCACCTGATCATAACCGAAAATAGTGACTACGACTGCTTGAAGCTTCACGACCAACAACAAATTCGAGTGCTGCGTTTGCATAAATGAACTAAAAACTCAAATAGACAGTTTTTTTTTATTTTTCGTCCCGCAACAATAATCACCATCCAGCTTGCCTGCACTTTCTTTCTTGAACACTTGGCGCTGGCCATTTTCTTACTAAGAATACTGTGTAACGTTAATAACGCGCAAGTCGTTCTTGACCAGAGAGTGCTGAGCTCGCGGCGATAATGCAAGCAAAGGAACGCAGTAGAGATGACGAATATTGCTGTAAGAGAAAAAAAAACTTTTTTACTTTATTTTTTCACAGAATCCTGTTCTTGCGGATGCAGATTTAGATGCAGATTTAGATGCAGTGCGCAGGAAATGTTGTGGTCGCAGGTTGATCTGCTTCATTACATCGTAAGATGTATCTGCTGTGTTTGTTGAGCGATTGTTTAGTTTGTGTCTCACTTTTATATTTTAAAATCAGGCGACGAAATTTCACATTGATAACGTTAATGAATGCTCTATTTTAACCTATAGAACCAAGTAATATGAAGGCTTTAGTTTCTGCTATGAAAACACCTACCTCAGTTTTCATAATTCTGGCATTTGGAGTCGATTAAAGCTAACTCTGATGGTCTACGGTAAATGTTTGTGGGCATATGGTTTTTTTTTTTCAAATAAAGAGTTGTTGTGGTCTAAGACTCTTTTGAAAATGCTATTCTTGCTATTCCAAATCTTTTCAAACTGTATTCGGTTACAATTCGTAATCGCTTCGTTGCCATCACTAGAGGGCAGATTTGTATACCCTATAGAGAAGCACGTTGTAGGTGCCAGAAACAGACAGAAAAAACACCACTTTAGGCTTCCAAAACCGTAAATACAGGAGAAATAAACCGTCATGTAGGTTATGTTGTTTCAAGTAAAGACCTGCGTGAACTCTACCTACGCAAGGAAGCAAAACAATGTTGTTATGGTGGCAGAAAAGCTCCAGCGGTAGAATGTAGGTATGCAATAGTTGTTTTGCTAGTGCAGTTCACAGAACGTAGTTTCTCCTTTCATTCTGAACCATAGTGGCAAAGTAAAGGGAAGCAGTACTTTTTTTCTGTTCGCATCTAACCCATTGCACTGTCAATTAATCTTGGATTCTCTTTTTATTGTCTAGCATAGCGAGTGAAATGTCCGCCGACTAATCGACACACTCCTGTATCTCATTCTTTTCGGCATCGCTGAGACAGGCAGTGCATTAGCACATAGTAAGACTACTCAAAGAGCAGAAAAAAAAGAGATGTTTCGCACTGAATGGATATATTAGCGAAAGGTCGCTTTCTTTACTACCGATGAACACTTTGAAGGCTCCGTCGCCAGGTTTAAGCTTTTGGAGCTGACAAGGGTAACGCCTGAACAAAGCGCTAACAATCACATCTGCGGCGATTTGGAGCGCTATGAGTGCTCCGTAAAGGCGTTAAATTACAAATGAACCGCTGCTAGCCCTTCTGGCAAAACGTCGACGTGACCTGCAACCCCGACTCTTCCTGCGCAGCTATACGAGCTCTTACCTCGTTTCTCTAGGTTGAAATAAGGCATTCTAAGCAGTGCGTTTACGGTGCCCTCCAGTCAGACCTCTGCATGCTAGTGACTTTAACCAACGCCTCCGTTGCTTTAACATAAACACGTAGAATGAACTGTAGTGCGTAGTCGTAGAATGATCGAGCGAGCAGCGGAAGGCAGAGAGCACAGCTTGCTCCGCTTACCAAGCTTATTGAGCGGAGGATGGAGGCGCGCCCATTTGGTTATACTATGATTTTGAAGCCAAGCTGACCGCGTCTTGGTAAAACGTGCTCGTCAAAAGACGTGGGACCACTAAGCTTCGCCTTGAAGAGTGAATGCGACAGCGACATGTTGATTGAACTTGATGGCTAGGTTAAACCCGATAGAGTTTTGTTAAATCAATGTTACCCAGTAACATAACTAACGGTCTTAAATTGCACTGGAAAGTGAAGTTTGAGGTCCAAAAGTATTCATAAAGGCACTGATATTCCATATATGCATTTACAGGCACTCATAAGCATTTAGGAACAAAAGCCAAAAATAGGCTATAATAGACACTATAAAAACACCATAAAAGTCCTTCTTAACCTCATATTCATGCTCATATATATGAAAGTGACCAGATAGAAACGGAATGACCAAAATAAGTCAATTCGGCCCCAAGTGATTCATGTTCGATTCGTATTCGATTCGGCACTAGAATTCACTATTTGGGCACCGCTACCAATACGCGAATATTGAGTGAGAGGTCTGTGCAAACTTCAAACATCCGTCGTTCGTGCTCGCGTTCCAGCAATTGGAATATGGAAGGCCGCGTGACCGATTGCGCTTGAACGCACAGTATGCGCTGCCTTCCACGTGAAATGTACGCAGGCGCGAGAAGGTAGAGAGAATGAAGCGAGTGCGGCGTTGACAGCCAACTTCACTGGACACGCCCGATTGTAAATGCCCATCGATCGGCTTACGTTGGCGACTGCTGCCGCGTTTTCTGCGGATGACGAGATTGGTTCGCGTATATAGGTAAGCACGTGCTGGCAGCTGGATCGGTACTCATCGGCCCCAGTCTGGAGCCAAGACGTTTCGGTGCTTGTGGTTGAAGGCCGATTATTTGTTGCCGCTTTAGCACCCGGAAAAAAACTCCTCAAAAGTAAAATTTCTGAGAGCTAGCGTTAATGCCTCCATTCCCAGGAATGTTTTCGTATTTAAATACTATACTGTTAATTCCTCGTGGCTGTGATACACGCACCGAAAAAAAAGCGCAGCAATAATCCTTGAGTTTCATGATTGGGAGATTGTGTTGACATGGGCATATGCGTGCGTGGTTGGTTGTGATGTTCCTACAGGCAGGGTTATTATTGAAGAGCTGTCAGACAAACGCTCCTTCGGAGTATTCCCTGTCATGTACAGTATTTCACCATTTATCAGTTAATTCATTGAAGCCTTAGCGCTGAAAAGGCAGGGACCGGTGAATGGGACAAGATGTCTTCTCTCTAAACTCCTGCCTTTTAAGCGCCAGGCCGTCAATGTGCGCAACAAACCAAATAGCTGAAAATACTGTTCTATTAAACTGAACCCAGAAGGGCGAGACACTTCTGTGTCTGCTTTTTTTAGAACAGTATATTTGACAGCATTTCTAGCCGTGAAGGAACCAGGAACTACCCCATCGGGCTTGGTGAGGAAGCATGCTGCGGAAATCAGACATTGCTATGAATAGTTCAGCTAGATATATCAAGCCGCATATATACGCAGCAAAGGCTGCTTAGTTTCATCATGGTCCGGCGCCACAGCAGATATGTGTGCAAGGTATTTGCGAGTAAATGGGGAGAAAAAAAAACTCCTCGTGAACGAAGTGCCGTAATTGATAGCGCGTGAGATTTGATCATGCAAGTTCATTGATTACATTTCACAAAGGCCAAGGCAAACATAAGAACTCTGTGGTAATACGAAGGTTTTTTTGGTATAGCAGCAAGATGAATACTCAGAAGCTAAAGCTCTTTTGCTATAGTAGCGCTTGAAGGGAACATAGACAACGTCGGGGACAAGTGACGACAATTCTTAAATTCTCCAACACTCGTCTTAATAGATAAGACAAAAAGAAAGCCGTCAAAACTCCTTCAGTGAGAGTAAACAACGTAAAACAAAGATGACATGGACGCCCCAAGAAGCTGTCGATCTTCAAACGTAAATGAATGAAAGAATGAATGAATTAATGAATGAATGAATGAACGAACGAACTTTATTACGTAAAGCCCGGCAGTTTCCATCGGGTGAAGGGAGGAAAAGGGGATTTACCCTTGTCCCGTCCCACCCTCTGTCGATGAACGAAAAACGAAACAATAACAGAATATTGTGAAGCATTTGATCTCCTGTATTGAGACAACGACATTACAGACACGTTGTAATGGGCGTCCCAGCGTATTACGCTGTGTTCGGCACTCAGGCGGAATAGCGGCAATGACAGGTGTTGTTTGTTTTCTATATATTGAGGCACTGCTGTTGTTTGCAAGAGTGTTGAAGCTTTATCATCGTACCATGCTTGCAGGGAAAGAAGATTTCAAATCTCAAAAAAATAAAAGGAGCGTGATCAGTGCATGGTGGAGAAAGTAAATGACCAATAAAAACAATAATGACGAGATAACCGAAGCTTCTGCTTACGTGAACAAGAAATAAATTGCAGAGCCGCGAAAAAATCGTGATCTTTATAACGATGAATTGGCGGCAAGAAAGATTTAGGAACAACAGTGCTCGCTTCATTCGCGTTTAGAGTTTTGCAACACTCGTCCGCGCTTCTTCCCGCTTTTCTCGTTTGCCCCAGCGGGGATTCAGCAGTCACGTTTCGGCTGTCGGCGGCAGGCGGTGGATCTCAAAAAGATCACGTTGCTTTTGGAGGATGCGCGAGGCTTCTGTGCCGAGCGTCGAAATGCGCGGAATATGCACGAGTTCGGAGCGCATCCGCGTCCAAGTTTGGCGGTGGCGACGGGAAACCAGAAAAGACTGACGTTAAAGCCGGTGAAGATGTGTCTAGAGAGTGGCGGCAAGGCATTTGGTTGTTTTCGGGCTCTCGAGATGAGCGTGGTAGTAAACACAGCAAATAGAACAAAGGACGCGAACTGCGATGAAACATTCCGTGTTTTAGTTTAGGAGTGTTGGTGATGCTGTTCGCGGTGAACGGGAAAACGTTTGTGTTTTTCAGAGCGTGGCGGATCGCCTTCTGAATATCAAACAATGGAACTGAAACTCGTGATGATTGCTCTGCCCACAAACTTGTACGCTTTAGGAGCAAAACTAGAATTATTGGGTGCTCATTTTGTTCTTTAACAGCGTTGATATGGCGAGCTGTGTGTTGGCTGTGTGGACATTGGAAGTAACGTCAGTAGTAAAGTCATTAGTTTTATTGGTCCAGTAGTAGTGGAGACATTACTTAGGGGTCACTGCAATTGTTTATCAAAGCAACCTGGCTTTCCCATTATTTAATCACAAGCCAGACCAGCCACAGCCTCTCGAGATAGGTTTATCCCTAGTAATGATGAGTTCATTTTAGCTGGCCCGAGTCTGAACGTTTGCGTGCTATTGGTTAGCAATGGCCGCTGTCTACACCACAATCACGTGTGCGGGTATAGCGTTTGGTAAATCTTAGAAAGGATAAAAAGATTCGTAAACCAGATAGTTTGAAACCAGCGTTAGTATTTACCCTATATCGAGTTTGGAGTAAAGTCGGTTGAAATTATGCCTTCTTTCTTTTCCACAATATGAGTGGAGGTTCTTCGAGAGTTTCTATCGGTGCAATACTATAACCCTGGAAGCTAGCCTTTAGCTCCTACACCTGCTAGCCTTGTTGGTTAGTCCTTACTTGTGACACGTATTACTGACTTTAAATATATACGCACTTGTTCTAGTAAGAAATCAATACTAGAAGCCGATTTTCGAAGCATTGCAAAATGCGTTTTAGACGCCAAAGTAGGCAAAAGAACAACTTTTTAGGCTTCCAGCATCGTCAAAATAGGCACAATAAATTTTGCATAAACAAAACAGCCTCAAAACAAGGGCTTACGCAACCTGCATCTATATAAAGCAATGAACGTCATTACGATTGCACAAATGCACCAATAGATAATCACAGCCGTGCAGTTGTTCGTTTTCGCGCATGGTTCGCATATCATGGTCTCTCTATTCTATTTTGAAGCTCAGTGAGCCGAATGTCTACTGTGAAATCAACAACTGCCTTCTGTGCCCCTTTCCTTTCGGCATTGCTGGTAAGAGCAGAGCAGGAGCGGATGACCAAATTTCTAAAAGACCTCAATGAAGGAATGCGTCGTATTGGTAGTGTTGAATCGCATAGGAAAGATTTTTTTTGCTTTCGGTGAACACTTTGCAAAATTAAAAACAACCAAAAAAAAAACCTGGGAGAATGCCACATTTTTCGTTGTTACTCTGCTTTTTTCTGGGTTTTATTTTCGTTCGTTGCGTGGTCGCATGCATCATATTAGCGTAGAGACGTATTTTTGCCGTCACGTCTTATTTCACGGCTATTAGTGGTTGTACTGCGGAAGTTGGTTCAGCTAAAGTACTAGGTTGAATTCCATAGAGATGTGAAGTCAATTTTGCTTGGTAACAAAAAAAATTGGTATTTCGTACGTTCAATGGAAATCGATGATATGCGAAACACGATGGAGGAAGGTTGAATTGTCACATTAAAATCAGCACAACGCTACAAGGCGGACGTAGATAATGCCGTACATGACTTCCTTGTCAACGTTGTCATGTTTGCGCCCAACTGTGTGTGTTTGCGCCATATGAGTGCGTCACACTGTGTGATTGATATTGCACTTCTTATTAGTTTCTTTGTACTTATCTACACATTTCCTATATTTGATATTCGTTATTTCGTACTTTTCTGTAAATTTATATATTCTTATTTTTGTATCCATACCACTGTTTCCTATTGCGTTGTAGCTCTGATGAATGATTTTTTAGGAGGTCTCACTCACAGCCTCGTGACTTTGAGACCTCCTACTGTATTTGTATTTAACACATGCAATTTATCACTTGTATGTCATTTTAAAATAAATTTCAATCTTGATTTCAATCATGTTTGCACCAGTCATATACTTTTGTCATCTATTCAATTCGCGTAATAACGAATTCAGTATATGTTAAGCTAGTGAAACGACCAAGAGCGCACCATGAGCTTGTAGTCATGACTTACGTGACACGCATGTCATGATTTGCACACGAGGACGTGTCACTTACGTTCGCCATACAGTCATGTCATACCATACTAGTTTTGCGATATATTATATGAACAAAACCACCGCAGGAGCAGCAAGACCATGACATGTAAATCATGACATTCATGGCATGGATGTCATAATTTTTGGGACTAGTTAATTATGCTTTTCATACAGCCATGTTATGGCATACCAATTTTGGTATAGATCCCCTTATTCGAACGGCCAGGAAAGCTAAAAGTCGTAGGCGGCTAGAGAGATAAATATGGTCAAGCTCGCCGATGTTCACTAAGAAATGCTTTGCATTTAAAGTAACCGTCGTAGACTACGCAAAGCGAAACTAGAGAATATATAGTTATGATACGGGTCCCCATTTTCTAAGGCATTTACAGCCACTATGGCAACAGTATTAGAGCCCTTCTTGGCCTCAAAATTAGGCTAATGTACCAAAGTGTTGAAATAGAAGGGCAATGAACAAAATAGGTGTTTGCTTAAAATCCGCTCTCTAATCATTCATTACACTCTCTTCGGAATGTATTAGAAGACGTTACTCTTCCAAAGAGAGTTAATGTGTGTCGCTAAACATGGTTCTAAATATGGTGAGTTAAAAGTAACAGGACTACTTTTTCTATGGAAATATTTTTGGCTCTCCACGAAGTTGAATAGGGCTTGGCGAATATTCATTAAAATTTGAGCAACGGTGGGCATGGTGCTTACGACCAAATTTAATGATTTTTTTCATTAAAGCGCACATATTTTTGCACTGATTATGGTGAAACAACGCAAGCAATGATTCAAGTAAAAGAACGGGTGAAGCGAAGCTACGCCTTGTTCTTTCATGAGCAAAGCAACTAAGGTCGTTAGTGCAATTCATTTATTCGACATCAGGCTTTTTTAACCTCTCCCCGTCTCTCCCTTTTCTTTCTACCCCACTACTCGTCCTTCGCTATTTTCTGCCTTAACATAAATTATAACTAGCCAAAATAAGAACTGTTTTGATGAGGTGCATGATAAAATTTGATTTTTAGTGGAAAAACTACACACGAAGTAAACTTTTAGTGCATTAAAATGTTACCTATAATTAGTCCGAAGTCAATGTTGCACTGTTTTTCTTATAATGAGCTTCTCTATGAATATCTACTGCACTTCTGTCTCGTGCCCATCTGTATATGTGGCTTGCATTGATCATTTGCTAAAAATCGTTCGATAGTGCGAGATTTCATGCGTATATACGTTCGCGGTTGAACTCAGCCCACTAATTGTGACAAAATCATTCATGGTTGACTCCATTCGCATCTCGCCATCCCGTTGGATCACCTCAATTGACCTTACGGAGACACGTCTCATCTATTCTAGAAGTAGAGATCCTTCGGCGATTTCACAGAATCCATGATGGTACATTGAAGAGCAAAACGCATAAAATCCACAATATACACATGATTTTGTGTGTTTTGCTTTTACTAAGTGTCATTTTGAAGAGATTATAGTGAATGATTAGAGAGCGGATATTACCTAGTGTGTATCGCTGGAGAATCCCGCAAGCCAACTGCCGATAACTGAGGAGTACGGACCGCTGGGCGAGTTGGTCATTCATCTTAACTTAGTGGCGCGAAAAAAATTTGAAGTACACAAGGAAGGTGTGCGCTGTGCACAGGAGTCTCCTTTTTTTTACTTCAAATTTTCGCAGTGAAAGCTGTTGTAAGATCAACTTTTCGGGTCATGCGCAGTTGTTGTTGTCCGCCGCCGCCACTGTCACCGGTGTCCGTAACCACATCCCGTGAAATTAGAAAAAAAAACTTGCACCGATTACACAGTGAGGCTTGAACCCGGGTCCGCTGGGTGTTGGCCCAATATTCTACCACTGAGTTACGCCAGTGCTTGTAACGTGTTGTCAAACTTGCAGGTATGACCTAGCACCAATGGCACAGTGGGGCTTTAACCTGGGTCCGCTGGGTGCAAGCCCAGTATTCTATCACTGAGCTACACTGTTTTTTTTGCTTTATTGCCTGTTAATAGGCGCGTACATCAAACCACAAGCACAACAAAAACAAGCAGTAACAGTCCGACACAAATTAAAATTTCCTAAGTGCTGCCAAGGGCTCTACCCTCGACAGCCACTGTACAATCTCCTGAGTTTTCGACAGCTCAACAAACTTGGTCATACATTAACGGAAATACATTCGTGCAGGCCGTACATCCTGATCGCAATGAAAACCCGCCATATGGGCCTGCCACAAACAGTGAAGGCCACATAGCATAATCAAATTAAAAGGCATTCTCTCTTCGTCCACTAATGGCAGAAATCTTATGCCATATGAATTCAAAGGTAATTCCTTCTTTAACATCTTTTGAAGTACAGGCCAAAAATATATTCCCTCCCAACTATGTAAGAAAACATGGTTTGTGGTTTTTCACAGATGAGGCAATATGTCCTCCAAGGTGAGTAAAAACCACGGTCTGCTTCAAATGTCCTGACAGTTATGTACCTGTGTGAAGTTTTAAACAGAAGGACTTCGCGGAGGGAGCCACTTGCATTCTCTTCACTTGTTTAAATACATCTTGCCCTTGACCTCCAGTGTGCATGGCACGGCACAGCACGAATAACATGACCGGTGCTGTCCGCGGGTATCTCAAGGAGGTTATCCTAAGTGTATGGTTTTTATCTGTTAGATTTTCCATTGAATATTTGTTTTCATTGACTCTCAAAAAGTTGTACAAAGATGTGTGTGATGTTATTTTACACTGAGCTAAACTGGCGCTTGTGACTTGTCAAACTTTCGTTAAGCAGGCATGATGTCGGGAAAGCAATCGCGTTGATACGACTTATAAAGCGTTTTATAACAACGAAAGAAGATCCAGTCGTCGCACAATGCGAATAGTGTAATGAGTGGGCCGTGCGATGCTTCAAACTATCACAAAAGCTTGTTTTTGTTCCCCAATTAACTGTGGCGCATACCCATCTCAGCCATAAATCCTCATCACCGTAAGCCACTGCATCAACAATTGGCACAAAATTTCTTGCAAGTGTTAAGCGTTATTTTCTAATATCACACTCGTAAAAAAAAACAAAGCATTTGCAAAAAAACTGCACAAAAGGATCTCCTAAAAATCAGTAGGACTATTCATAAAAAAGGAACACATGAATTCTTAAAGTGAAACAGATAATAAAAAATCATAGCCTAAAAACATAAAAAAGTCACACGGATGAATAATATGTTCACACAATTCGACGCATTGAATTGTAAACCTAGACGTGTCCATGGTAAGCACCCGCGTTAACTATCAGTGGCTATCGACCAACTCGTTCACGATAAGGGGGGTTTAACGTCCCAAAACCACCATACGAATATGAGAGACGCCGTAGTGGAATGCTCCGGAAATTTCGACCTCCTGTGGTTCTTTAACGTGCATCCAAATCTGAGCACACGGGCCTACAACATTTCCGCCTCCATCGGAAATGCAGCCGCCGCAGCCGGGATATGAACCCGCGACCTGCGGGTCAGCAGCCGAGTACCTTATCCACTAGACCACCGCGGCGGGGCGACCGACTCGTTCAATTTCACCGTCCCTGATTATCATTCGGCATGCAGGACAATTCTGTGATTACGGAAGTTTACGCTAATACATATCTTTTTTTTTGGTAAAGCTAATTATTCATTCTAAGCAATACGCTGTCCACAATTTCACTGATGAAAGCCAGTGAGATGATCATGTTGATTATTTTACTCTTTTTTCCAGCTGAAGGTACAGAATTATTTGAATCTATCTGAAGTAACCTTCACAGGACTTACATTTTCTTAGCTTCCGATTCGAGTTCACTTTTTTTAAACAGCTAAAAAAGTGAACGCTAGGAAAAATCTCTCACTGCGGGCCTGGACATTGCGTATAACTCGTCATATACCATACCCTTGTTGAGCACTGACATTTAGAGAATGTGCCCGGTAAATACTTCAATCTTAACATTCAGAATATCAATTATAATTTACCTTCACCTACCAATACTGAATGGGTGAGGCTTAAAAACGGAGATCTCAAAACCTAGCAACATATTTCTGATGTACAACTGAGATTATACCGCAACTTCTTTCTAATCGCGCAAAATAAGAGAACGAAAAATTAGATTTTGTTCCTCTTAAGGTCGATCGGAACTGTGCAGGAAGCTACAGTGGTCCTGCATTTCTCTCACAGCGTTCGTTCCTTTGGGCAGACGTTGGCCACACTTAAATTTTCCGAAAAGCCTTGCAGTGTCACATCCAATAGTGTAGTTGAAAGTAAAGGTGTATGCTGCTTTTGTTTTTGTGCGACAAAAATGTTTATTTTTCTCAGTTTGTTTGGGCACTTCATTCACATCGCGCCGCGCTTTCTAACTAAATGATTTTGTTTTATTTTGCTTTACCTTATTTTATTACTTTTTGGTGCAGTCGACATAACTGGATCTCATTTCGCCGTGGCAATCATGTCTGCCGAGGCTCGTCTCGAAGTAGAGAACTCTCCAATCTCTCCTGCTATTGGCGCTCACCTGCTCAAAGATGCGGCTCCATAAAATTGACGACGAACGAAAGCCATCTGTAGTACCCCGGAGATGATGATACACACAGAAAAGTGCGCGTCGCCAAATAGAGCGATGAAGGGATATCAGGAGCTGCCGACGTGAGATTGGATACGGATTTAAACCCTTAGTTTAAGGATCACGAAAGGAGCAGGTGGAACTCGATTTCTTCATTCGGCGCAAATCTTTCGAAGTTTGGCTTCACCCTATCGAAAATATTTATATCAAAGCTAAATTCAGCTTTCGGCGTCGCACCGCTAAGCCGTCTGCACTGTTCCGTAGCCGTCGCAGTAGTATTAGTAGTAGCAGTAGTAGTAGTTGTGGTGGTAGCGGTAGTAGTTGTAATCATAGTAGTAGTAGCAGCAACAGTGGTAGCATTAGTAGTAGCATTAGTAGTAGTAGTAGTAGTAGTAGTAGTAGTAGTAGTAGTAGTAGTAGTAGTAGTAGTAGTAGTAGTAGTAGCAGTAATCACACCTACTGGATAATAAATGAAGAAAAACATAGAAAGAATTGATGACAGTGATGTTCATAGTGACTTTCAGTACACATCACCGAAAATAAATTAACACTTTCACTTTCATTTATGACATTATTTATATAGTTACATTAGATGTTGTAAACGAAGGCATGTAAATACAGTTTGGGGTTTCATTACTACAGAAATTAGAGACTTAAAATAATTTCATTATTTCAACGCAAGGAACGAGACGGGAGGCGTTCGCTGGAACTCCCTTGAGCTGGCACGCAAGTCACGTAATTGACTTTGACCCATCAAGTGTAGACGCAGATACTTCAAATCTAGAAGAAAATTTACGATACCACGTGATCTTGCTAGGCAATCACATACACTCACACGCTTCTAGAAGGAAGTAATACGTAACAATGCTGAATGAACATGGCCTTCTGATTCTGACCTGTGACAGTAGCCAGGTACCTGGCTGGCAAACTTGTAGGCTGGGAAAAATTATTTGCAATTATTCAGTTGGCTTCGCTGCAGCACAGCGTCGTCCTGCTCCTAGACAGGAAATGGCAAAGACCCACCTGCAACGAAAGCTATTACGTATACGGGCTCGGACGTTTGAGTAAAGACAACCGTACTAATACAATTGTAACGATACAATTACGGAAGCGCGCCTGAGTTCAAATCCGCAGGCTCCGCCTTTCTCGCGAAGGCACACTCCTACTCAGCAAAATTTATTTTCCATCCTTTCTTCACACGTTTCGCATACGTGTTCTCTTTTTCGGAGATCCTTCTAAGCATAATCTAATGTGGCATGTTGACAATCGTTAAAAGAAAACGGTAAAGTGGCCTTCTACACCTCGCTTTGACGAGTCTAAATTTTTGGTCCACTTGTTCTCTCAAGAAGACTGCCAGTGGTAACACATGTTTCTAGCAAAGTTGTGAAGGACACAAGTAGGGACTACACAAACAAGTAGGGACAAGTAGGGTTTCATATACTACCGTAACTATCATGTTAAAACGAAGGGATCACCTCCGTGAATGCGCACATGCCCTTTAGGTGCTGCCCAGGGCATATACAATAATAAGGCATGTGCAAAAGTGGCACACTGCAGCATGCATCAGGTGACCGTTAGGGATGACAAGGCGTTGCACACAACAAGGCATAATAACACCGAACACAGTCACTTTCATGACCTACTCTGCTACAACGCCATGCAATGAGAGAGTAATAAACGAAGGCAGCCATCTTGCTAACTCACCCGCCTACGTGCAATGGTACTCTAATCACGCTACCCGGTAATTGTTATATAGCCACTTACTCAAGCAAGGTTCACTTTAATATATAAATTTTGTCATTTCGCCAGATCCCTGAGAGCACTTGTTTGCCTTCGGACACATGTGTGGCCTATTTTTCAACTGATTTTTTTAATTTCTTCTCTTCTTGTTCTTCCCTTTTGAATCGTTATCCTGTTCTTCATTCATCATTCCCTTATCGCAACTTTTATTCCTGTAGAGCATGTAAGCACTCCACGCCTCCTTATGACAATAGCCAGCTAACTTCCTCACATGTCAGTATGTTTTAAACATGCATGCATCATGAGACACTATGAAGCTACTGAATATCTGCACTGGCTAGTCACTCAACAACTATGTTCTTAAAAAATTCTCCAGTGGATACGTCATCAAAAAGATCTATGTAGATAAACCACAATTCTTACATAGCACAAGTCCTCTGGGCTTACGTAGGTATGCATCAATTTGAAGCACAGTGTTAGGTTCTTCCCGAGAATGCTTAGACCACCTCGGTTCTATCGTGGCTGGTGTGTCACCATCAAAGATCGGAAAGTTTTGGCTTAGTGGGGAAAAATGAATATAAAATAATTGTAGCTACTACAGAGTAAGTAATGCCGTGTAAGAAAAAAGAAGGGTGTGCTGTCTAAGTGAACTTCAACTACACACTTGCCGAGCACTGACACTGGGGAAGAAAGAATGTGTATCCCCAAAATCACCTTATAAGAATGATCAGCCGAGTGGTATTTTTCTCGTTCGAAATGGAAAGGCAAGTAAAACGCTGGGTCAGCCAGAGATCGAATTTGATCGTATTTCACTTAGCGTGTAGCCACGACAACTTGCCCTCAATTTTTTTATCAGTTTCCACCTGCAGCCAATTTCCCACATTTTGCTCCCCCGCGAGTATACATTGGATTTTCTTTCATCTGCGCTATCTGTTGCTTTGTTACTCTCACACCGCTAGACGACATGGCACAGTTTGTTCTCTCTTTGGTGCCCTCCGGTTCAGTGTCAATTTGCACCCCGCTTCTCAGAAGAGCGGCGAAGAGCCCCTAGTCCGGAAAAGGGAACATTGACAGCGCGGCACAGCGAGAGCTCTGCGAGCTGACTTTCTGCTCACGTTTTATTGGCTCTCTGCAGGACGTTATCAATTCTTGCAAATCAAACCTAATTTTTTGAAAGTTGTGCGCATGATCTCTATCCATTATACATATGCAGCGGTATCATAAACAGCGTTGTTCGCCGAGATAAAAAAGGTGGTGCAATGGAGGGGAAAATAAGAGAGGTGCTTAGACGTGCCTAGCACTGCCTAGACGCGCCTAGATTTGTTTACACACAAAGCCTAGCACTATGTCTAAACAAATCTATAGCTTGTCTAGGTCCTTTTTTTTTCTTTCTTGGTGCTTCACTATTTGGATCAATCAGCTACTTTTTCCGCCCTAATAGTAATGTTATCACCAAAAATTAAAATAACAATAACAAAGAGTAGATGACAAACGAACTTTAACCCTTTCAGTCCCAAATTAATTATTTTCTCTGCAAGACACTACATTTTTGAAATTTTAGAGGCACTTGATCATGGCAAGAAACTAGAAGAATCTTTGTTCACATTTTTCAACGAATAGTAATTAAAGTACCAAATGATGCCACGAATATCTAACATTTTTAAATATTTCAATAGACTAAGTTGTTACTTGAAAAGGTATTTGAGTGAGACAGCATGATGTTCAATAGACAAAATCAAAATTTTAGACACAAAACTATAGTAAATGCCCCATCACAACATGGCGGAAAAAAAAGCTTCTGCGGTAAAATGAGGGAACAGCACGACTGAATCTGTTATTTGGCTCTCAAAATAGCACCTCGCTTTCTTGTGTATTCCATGTTGGCCCCATATGCAGGGCGGATGCTAACTACGAGCTCTTCGGAAAGAACACAGCTTTATCTTTACCCGCCGCCTGAGGATTAAACTAGAAAATTGACGGTTTTATTTCGAATCACTGGAACGGAAGGAGTTAAGAGGCTTTTTAAAGACCGATGAAGAGGTTGTGGCAAAATAGGATACATCGCCGTCGTTCTGAGTAATACTGTAATCTATCGTTAGCCACTAACTTTATCCGTCCGAATACACAACACAGTCTTCTGTTAAGCGAATGAATGTGCTTAACGACTGCTGAAACCACACTGGACCGCCCACAGAATTGATGTTTACGTGGGTTATGAATACTTTTGGCACTAACAATTGGTATGATGATCAATGATGATCATGCTATCAGGTTTTCTTTTCGTCATTCACCTCTGCACAACGAGAAACGCAGCAAGTATCACTGCTAAGTGATTGCCAGATTGATAGATATGTAGTAACAGAAAGCACGCAGCTCTGCCTCTTACTTTATATAGTTGCATTATTCAACAGCTACAATTAAACTCCTGCTGTTTCATCGACGATCTGACTAGCGAAATAACACCGACATCTATAAAGTAGATATGTAGCATAACAAGCATATTGGGTTGATGCGGGAGGCCTAACCGAGCTCCTCTGTAGAGTACATGCCCTATACATTAGGGTATAGAAGCCTTTGTCGGCTCCACGCCCTGCTACAGACGCTACTGTTGCGACATTATACATGCGCTTGAGGATGCTCGACTCTTCACGCGTGGCGCATACACTTTATCGACGTCCGCGAAATGAGGTTAAAGTCGACGCTGGCTCTGCAGTGCTCCCATGAGAGCCATGGACTGGAATGTAAGCATGTCCTCGCTACAAAAAATAAAGTAAAAAATGAACCGTTTGCAGCAACGCGATGTCGCCGCCGGTTCATGCTCAACGAGCTTTCACCAGCTCAGTTATACAAACAAGCTTTTCAAGAGCGCCGGCTTCACTAATGACTGAGGCACACCTGGGGTTATTCATACTGTCACCGAGCGAGATAAAGAGGGAACTTCAAGTACCAGAGAGGCAGGACTTTACTGCGTGTGTGACGTTGCGCCATATTACTTAAGGTTTAAGACACCATTAGGTAGAATAAACTGCCCGAAGGTTGAATTGCGCTTAAGCGAATTTCTGTGTACGATGCGGTTCATAGTGAAAGAACCTCTCGTTCCTTTCCGCTTCATCTCCCTTCACTCTAGTAGTATTCAAACTTATGTAACCTAAACGCTCGTTTAAAAACCTACGTATAGCCTAGATTTTGTAATGTGGATGCCTAAACATTGTGCAGTTAAAATGAATAGATACAGGTTCCCTCTAGCTCAATCTTGTACAAACTGGTTCACAGTTAAAAGGAGCACCTTCATGTGCCACGTCCCGACTTTGCTCTCTGGCAAAAGCCTAATGGCTTAGATCTGCATAAGAACTGCTAAATACTGCTCGTTGACTGTTCTCACTCCTTTTGATAGACTAGTGCCACGCACAAACAATGTTTTTATGTCTACTTGCAGTTATGAGGCCAGCAATACGACAGGTGCTCAATAGAGTGTTTCCTTTAACAGTCTACGGTACTGTACGCCGCGTAATATTACGTCAACTGTAGAGGACACTGCTGCAGCATACCGGTTGAAGAACTTAATTGTGAAGCAAGTTGTTTTGCTTACATAGACCACAAACTCAGTCAAAAATCAAGCAACTATCAATTACCTTATTTCCATACTTTTCCAAACCAAAGGGTACAAATACATCGAATAGCGAAAACTGCCACTGCATCTATGAAAATCGTCGCTTGCGAAAATGCTACGGTGAACGCCGGCTCAATTGTTTAAAACATTTGTTAACTGTTCTTCGGATGAAAGGACAGGGATGACGGAAAGCCATAATCCGGTGAATAATCTATACGGGTTGTCACGTACGTAAGAGGTGCATGGCAATTCATGCCGAGGAGAAGGTTCAGGTAATGTTGTAGGTGGATCAGACGGAGGAGGTGAATTCTAAGGAGGCAAGGTGAATCTCGAAAGATGAGGTCTCACTTAACTAACGACACACCTTAGCAACGTAAAACATTAAAAATAAGCAAATGGGTCACTCCGCCCTGTACTTATTTATTAATTTGTGCTTTCTAGGTTAGGGTTTCTGATCCCACATCGCGCATGCATATCGGAGTTCAAATGTCTGTAAAGTTTCACATAGATGTGGTTTAACAAGTAAGGCCATACAACAGAGGTTATGGAGCATAAAAACCAAATATGGGATCTCTATTCCTAGTGATGTGTAGCTCACGTATAGATTTCAGGAGAGGTTGCACTATTGCAATAATCTCAACTCGAAAGTACCTGTGAAAGAGAACCTAAGAGAGCGGCCTACAATATGAGTTACGAGAAGCCAAGTCAGTAATGGTGACCAGTGAAACTCTGATCAGCTTGCACTTGCCGCTCCTAAATGTCATAAGCTAGCTGCAGCATCATGAGGGAATACGTTTGAGGTTGGACTTTATGGAAAGGTGATCAGAATGATTACTAATAACACAATAAGATACGTATGGGTAGCAATGCTGTTAAGATATACTAGGGAGAGAGATAGAGAAAAAGTAAGGCTGGGGGGTTTACCAGATACTGGCATCCGGTTTCCTACACAACACGGGGGGTGGAGAAATAGGGGCAAGAAAGAGGGGGTTGATGGAGATCGTGTACTCATCACGTGTACTCATGAGAAATCGAAAGCACACACAGAAAAAGCGTTCTGGCTACAACCGTTCAGAAAGGCCGGTCGATCACAAAAAGTGCAGCAGCGCTTTCAGGGCCTTCTTCTGTGAAATTGCATCTTGCCATTATTGTAAAATTCAATTCTTCCGACAGAGGTTGATTATCTAATTTGCTGAGTTCCTTGCGAAGCCATAGTCGTCTTCTGCTATAGTCTAGGCAGTCACAAAGGATGGATGGTTTCTTCTTTGCCACTGTTGCCACATGCTGCGGTGTCGGCCATCCCAATGCGAAAATCGTAGGCGTAAGTAAACTCAACGCCCAACCCCAGCCTACATAAAAGGGCAAAACCTCGACGGGAGTTGAAGACTTAACGTAGGGTCAAGCGAGTACAATCGGGCATGCATGATGTGTGACTGATTCTATTGTGGCGCAGTGGAGCTTTCGTGCAACATCTGTCCTAGAAAGTGGTAGTTGCAGTTCACGGTCACCTGCGTGGGATGAGCGGGCCGCTTGATCAACCCGTTCATTGTC
The DNA here is from genome assembly GCF_043290135.1 of Rhipicephalus microplus. Classification (NCBI taxonomy): domain Eukaryota; kingdom Metazoa; phylum Arthropoda; class Arachnida; order Ixodida; family Ixodidae; genus Rhipicephalus; species Rhipicephalus microplus. The sequence goes on from NC_134701.1 coordinate 192,216,798, forward strand.
GATGATTCTGCAGTGACTGGGCAACCACTGAAATGTAGTTTGGTGCCCTTTCTCAGTCAGGTGGTGTATAACCACTGCTTTCTCTAGTACTAGCTGCTCGTGTGTTCCACGGCGTAAGGCTGAGAGACTGCAGTGGCTCCTTCGAGTCGCGGAAAATAGTCCACTTGCGTGCAGGTTGATAAATGACAAATTGTAACGCGGTGCGAAGGGCTGCTAATTCCGCTGCCGTTGATGTTGTTGCGTGGGATGTCTTGAATTTAATAGTCGTGACCAACCTTGGTATCACAACTGTTCCGGTTGAGTTGAACGGCCGAACCGATTCGTCTGTGTATATTTGTGTGAAGTCTTCGTATTTCTCATACAAGAGAAGTAGTGTGGGCAGCTTAAGATCCAGTGACGACAAATAGGCTTTCTTATGGACGCCAGGTATGGTAATATTAATAATTGGTTGAGCGGGGCACCATGGCCCAGTCACAGGCCTAGCGGCAGAAGAGAACCACGTTGTTATCGACTGGCCATGTGCGGTCACTGTTTTGCAGTAAGATATGCGTGGTCGGTCCACTGGCACAGAGACTAGGTGATGGCGAGGAGTTTATGCAAGGTGTCGTATATGTGTTCTCAGCACTTCAACATTTATGCGGGTCATGATGAGGTGGTCCCTTGTGATGGCGATAGCTGCTGTTGATGCACATTGGGGCAAGCCTAGAGAAATCCGGAGTGCTTGAGCATGGGCACTATGAAGCATTCGTATACTTGTTTTACTTGGATCGGTTAATGCAGGTAGGCTGTACCGAATGAATCCAAGAAAAAGAATCCTGTGTAGTCGCAACATAGCGGCTGTGGACATTCCCTACTTCTTTCCGGCGAAGAACTTCAACAAATGTTAGATGCCTGTCAGCCGCCTGTTTACGTATGATACATGTGGGCTTCATGAGAGGGCTCTGTCAAATATAACATCTAGGAACTTGTACGATTGGAGGTAAAGTATCCTTTCGCTGTTTATCAGAACGTTGTATTTCTGGATTGGTTTGCGCGTAAATGCCACAAGTGCACATTTGCAGTGGAAATTTACCAGACCTCGTTTACGGAGGTAAATACCAGCATAAGTGACAGTACTTGGCACATGCTCATGGAGCGCGATTAGTGACAGGTTGCATAGTACAGGGCTAAGTACGCCACCCTGGGGAAACACCACGGTGGCTGTAATATAGCGAAGTGTCACCATTCTCGGTTCTCACGCAAAAGTATCGCTCAGAGAGATAGCTGCGTAGCCACTGAAACATTCGACCACCCACTTTTACCTCCTTGAGAGCGGTGAAGATAGCTTCATGAGTGACGGTATCATACGCCACTTTAACATCATGAAATAAACAAGCGCAGAGACGCCTATGGCCTTTTTCGTGTTGCACGTAACTGACCAGGTCTATGATGCTATCAATTGATGATCAGCCACGGCAAAAACCTGTCATAGCGTTTGTGTAGATGATGTGATGCTCCAGGTACCATTTTTGATATAATAGTACCAATGCATAGTACTGCTCCTGAGACCAAACATTGAGATAACTAACAATGAGTAGGGAAATAGTACTGCCATCAGGAATAAACATGTTTGCTCCTAAAAGAAAGAAAGAAAGAATGAAATAGAAAAAAAGGAAGACAGAGAGAAAAGAAATATTGCCCCAAAACTAAGCTGTGAACAACTTCAATCTGTCTAGTTCACCCCTCAACTAAGTACAACTTATAGCCACCATACCAGTGTCGTTATACGCAATTAAACAGCTATATAGCAATGAAAAACATTTTCAGCGGTCTGAACGGCTGTTTTATGAGGTTAAAACAACAAACAGCGAAAAAATAATATGCAGGCGTATGAGGCTATGTATACGAAGCACTTTGTACCAGCCAGTGAATCACTTGGAGGAAACTCGATACGGGCGGGACTACATGGTGCTGCGTCGGCCTGAGTCATTAGCCATGCTTTCACAAATCTATATTGTATGCAGAATCCGTCTTTGTGTCTCAAACCTCCATCTTGCTTCAATTTCAGGACTTCAGTAGCAACAGCAGAACAGATTAAAATCAGAACCACTTCTAAAACAAAAAAAAAACATTTTCACTTCTTTTTTAGATTTTTCAATCTAAGTCAAGCCTTAAATGAAATCTGAAGTGGTGAGACTCTATGTAGATAAAGAGGTACCAACAGCGGAGTCAATCTACGAGGTTGATCGAATCACCGCTCCACCTTATCTCATTCGGGGAATAGAGCCCAGAGAAATTAATTACGCCATAGCGGCCGGCCTGTTTATCTTTAATTAGGCATGGATTTCTCGCTGGAGGATCAAGGAAGTGCAATCAATTTCACGCATATAACATTCCCCTACGAGTACTGGCGTCGGCGTCACAAGATCTACAAAACGTCTTTTACCTGAGTTACTCCCTCTCGAGCTGCTTGAGCACATTGAATGGATAGGGGCCACTTACTCGGTTTGTCATCACAGAACGTCAGAACTGTGGGACTAGAAGGGATAGTAGTAATTAAACCAAAGACACCAGTGGCAGACTCTAACATGAAAATCATGACATGCGTCTCATGTAACAACATGACTACATCACTGAATCAACTGAAACAACAAAATCACTGAAACAACAATATTATGTGTTAGTACTTCAATAAAACACAACTAATATTCACTATAACCGACATGCACAGGAAATTGTTCAACATCCACCTTCACCGGCATAAGCCTTCGGGAGGTCAACTATCCAACATAGACGTCATAAGGGCGTCACAAGGGAACTTTACTGAAACGTTATTATTATTATTATTATTATTAGTATTATTATTATTCTTCTTATTATTATTTAACAATACTGCCCATCTCACAAGGAGATCATTGCAGAGAGGGCATACATACGATACAGAAACGAAACACGAAGCAATCATTTCTAGCATGAAAAACAATAACAATCTATACATGAGAAACAGTAGTAGCAATGAGCAAGGTGAGGGTACAAATCTCTGCAAAACTACGAATTACAACAACTATAAAGACAAAATGTACAATGATGCAATCACATTATCAATTATGCTTCGAATTTGTGACCTCTTGGTTACCCTGTTGCAGAACAGTTTTAATAATGATAGTTATTGTAGGGGTTTAACCTCTCAAAACTGTCATGTGATTATGAAAAACGCTGTAGTGCAGGGCTACCGAAATGTGCACTCTTGGTTCTTTTAACGTTCAACTAAATCTAAGCACACGAGCCTCAAGCATTTTCCCCTTCCGCGAAAAGGCGGCCACTGCGGCCTGGATTCGATCACTCGAACTGTGAGTCAGCAGCCTAGTGCCTTGGGACCATGTTCACAAACCAACCTCACACTTTCCTCGAGTTTTTCTTATTGATCTTTAACCTTTATCTCACATGATAAACAAATTGGAACAGTATACGTTAAACAGCCTTGTCTTCGTATTTCGCCCTGTTACCATTTTCGTGTTCTTATAACGCATGTAGAGAGTACAGGAAGTTGAGGACAACGTGAGGTGAGGCTGAGGTTGGTTTGCAGATACGGCCCTTAGCCATAGACCACCGTGAGGGATGTGCACGGTACTTTGTTGCATGCTGTCAACTACAGTGGGCAAACTTCCGAAATGTTTAAAGCAGCGGCGGCATCTCCGAGACGTGCATGTGCATAATGCTAAATGAAGGGGAAAAAAGTGAACTTTACTTCGCTGCACTGGATAACGTCATGGTCCAACACTTTTTCCTACCTTCTTGTTCAAAATGGCAGACTCCTATTTTGTTGGATATGCCTAGTTGTTCGTCATTTTTAATTTCTAACAACGCAGAAGAAAACGTGATTTGGTGTGTTTCAATCAATGCATGCAATAAAAGAGGCCTTCGTAGTCACTTACTGAAAATATTGCGGCTTAACAGTGACGAGAGTTTTTCAAAATAATTTTGCAATATTTTCACTGTAGTGGACATCATGCGTGGTGTTGGGAACATGGCTCACTCATATGCGGCTTTTTTATGTTATGTGGCTTTACCTTTATGTAGCTGCATGTGTGTGGTTTATGATGTTCCTATTATTTTAATAGTGCAATATTACTTTTCGGTTTCTAGAGACGCGCAATATAAAAATTTCAGTCATTTTCTCCGTAATCCAGTACCTTGTGCTAAAAGATGAAAGATGAGCAACTGCATGCGAACAAAACTACATACACATGTGAAAAGCGTAATGTGTGCTTGTGCATTCATGCGTTTTCATTTTCTTTTTTACCAGGAACAATAAAAAAGTAGCTAAACCCTACCCCCGCCCTCATAAGCCCGGCACCTCCTCTTTTTTAATTAGATAGAAAAATTGCCTTACTGTCTTGGAAGTACCACCGCAAATTTTTGTGCTCAATCGTTCGAGCGACATTGCTCGCTAGATAAAAAACTGTTTTTTTTTCTGCTTTCTCCGCATACAAAATCACAGACAACCAAACGTACATTGTTTATATGCGTAAATGCTTGCCATGCTAGTGGTTTTGCGCAATAAATTGTCAGTTTCAATTAGACTAATAGACTACTTTCTTTACTCGTGTTGACCTTACTGTATGAGAACACTTCAAAATAAATCGGGAAAACATAATGTCTATAGTTTTCATATTCACCCTGAAAGTGAACAACGCGAGCATAACGAACTGTAATAACGCCTAAGAGTATCACGAATCGGTTACTTTCACTTTTGATTGGCAGCAGCGGCAGCGCACTGAGCAACTGACCGAGATTACCGTATAATTTACTGCAGTTACTTCGGCCGATGCCCGATCGTCCAAGCTTGCTTCCCGAAGTGCTGCTTCATCGCCGGACGCCCTGATTGCTGCCACGGACTACCTTGCTCGTGGCGCCTTCGGAGACTGCGCAGCTCTAACTGCGGCTGCGTTTTCGGTGATATCACCACTGGGCGGCTCTGGAATCGTCAAGCAACGCTATAAAGGACCGGCACTGTCGACGGGATGTCATTGGCAGCAGTGGCAGCGCACTGAGCAACTGACCGAGATTACCGTATAATTTACTGCAGTTACTTCGGCCGATGCCCGATCGTCCAAGCTTGCTTCCCGAAGTGCTGCTTCATCGCCGGACGCCCTGATTGCTGCCACGGACTACCTTGCTCGTGGCGCCTTCGGAGACTGCGCAGCTCTAACTGCGGCTGCGTTTTCGGTGATATCACCACTGGGCGGCTCTGGAATCGTCAAGCAACGCTATAAAGGACCGGCACTGTCGACGGGATGTCATTGGCTGCAGCGGCAGCGCACTGAGCAACTGACCGAGATTACCGTATAATTTACTGCAGGTTGGTTTTCACGCCATTTGCGATTCTTTCGTTTCTCATTTGCTGTCGCTGCTGCCGTTGTTTGCATTTTGAGCTTGTATGAGTGTCTTCTAACTGTGTCCAAAATGCCGACAAATGCTGAACTGGCAAAGAGATTAGAGGAACTCGAGGAGAAGCTGAAAACCGAGGTTTTAGTGGAGTCGGTGTTCGCAAGGATTCTGTTAAAGCTAAATCATTCTGGTTTCGATGTGGTGCAAATGAAGAAAGAAGTTGATGACCTTGTTGTTAGTGCAAAATTCACGAAAAAAATTGTTGAGGAATTAAGGCAAGACAACGCTGCCTTGATGGCCGAAAACAAATCACTGAAGTCTGAAAACCGCATGATGTCTAAGAAACTAGCTGAAATCGAACAATATTCACGGCTCAACAACGTCGAGATCAGAGGCGTACCGTGCACACAAGGGGAGGACTGTGTCGCGATCTTGCAAACGGTGGGTGAAAAGATCGGATGCCCGGTGTCACCATCTGACCTTGACGTCGTTCCTACAGCAAAGGAATGCAACAAAAACCTTCTTGCGCGATTTTGTTCAAGAGATAAGAAGACTGAATTCATAAGCAAGGCCCGACAAGCTAAGCTCTGCCTGAGGGACATCAAAATAACACAGACACCTGACAATCCCGTGTACGTAAATGAGCATTTGACCCCTGCGAACAAGGCTCTCTTTTCTAAGGCTTTGGCTTTAAAGAAAGAGAAAAAATGAATGTTTTTGTGGACAACAAACTGCCAAATCAAAGCTCGCAAGACAACCGACAGTAAAGTATACAGGATACGCGATGAGGCTGATCTGGCTAAAATAAACTAATTGGCTCCCATTGTACTTAATGCGCATGCGCCAGCCATGCCTTCCTCGTCGGCTCTTCTGTCACCTGTGCAACTAAACTCGTTTTTAGGGAGTAACTCCCGCTCTTTTATTCATTTTAATGCCAGAAGCCTACGAAAGCATGTTGATGAATTTCAAAGTCTTCTTTCCACGTTTACCAACCCTTTCTCAGTAATTGCAGTTACAGAAACTTGGTTATCAGAAGACGATAGAAATCTGTTCGGTTTCCCTTCCTATACGTCATATTACAGTCACAGGTTATCAAGTAATCATGGTGGCGCAGCCACATACGTATCTTCTAACGCTTCCTGTAAACGAAGGTTTGATCTCGAATTAAACACGCTCTCCTGTGAATCGGTCTGGCTTGAGTTTGAGCATACTTTTCTTAATATAGATAACAAAAGATTCATATTAGGCTGTATATACCGCTCACCGTCTTCTCCAGTTACTGAATTTTGCACAAACTTGCAACGCTCCCTAAATGTTATTTACCTTGAAAATAAAAATGCTATTATCATGGGTGACATAAACATTAATTTACTAGACGATTTGTCACCTAACTCAATCAACTATCTAGCTGCACTAAACAGCTTCGGGTATGAATCTTTAATCAGTCTTCCAACTAGACCAAACAGCATTAGCAATGGGTCCCTCATTGATCATGCATTTTCAAATCTACTCACGGCACCAGACGCTGGAGTGCTGGAAATTAATATTACTGACCACTATCCCATATTTCTGCGTTTCGATTCCACTGCAAAACGTGATTCACCTTCCTTTATTCGTGATATATTGGACAAGCAGAAATATATTGATACCGTTGCTAACACTAACTGGTCTGAAGTTTATCTTAAAGATGATGCACAAGAAGCTTTCACCCTCTTTTCATCTTTGCTCCTATCACATGTTCAATCTTGTACAGATAAGCAAAAATGCAAAAAAATAATCGCATCACCAGCAAATCCCTGGCTGACGGGGGGATTACTAACAAAAATGCGCAAACGTGACAACCTCTACAAAAAAACTAAAAGGCAACCGTTTAATACGAATTTGCTTGTTCGCTATAAAAAATTTTGCAACCTAATAAACACCCAGCTTAAGGAAGCTAAAAGAAAGTATTATGCGCAAAAGATAACTGAGGCCGGAAATAGTACGAGGAAAAAATGGGACATCATTAATTCCTTTTTAAATAGGAACCCACGTTCGGAAAAAATAGCTACAGTTCTTCATAATGATGTCACTTATAGTGATCCAGCTGACATCGCCGATCAGTTTGCAAACTTCTTCTTTAACGTCGAGCACACCCTACCTTTAATAAATGAAATGGCCTTAGATCGCTTACCCCATTCGTTCTTTCTGTTTCCCACAACTCCAGATGAAATAATTAGCGTTATAGGTGCCCTAAAAATGACGAGTGCTGGCCTTGACGGCATTCACCCCTCCCATGTAAAAATGGTAGCTCACCTTATATCAAATGTATTCTCTTCAATTGTGAATTTAATGTTTAGAACAGGTGTTTTCCCGCATGAACTGAAGCAGGGTAAAATAATCCCCGTACTTAAAAAAGGAGATGCTTCGTTATTGAATAACTACCGCCCCATTTGCATCTTACCCTTTTTGAGCAAAGTAATTGAAAAACTGATCTGTACACGTCTCACAAATTACCTAAACAAATTTAATATACTATCACCTTGTCAATTTGGCTTTCGTTCTGGCTACTCCAGTGACCTTGCGCTAATCTCACTTACTGACCAATTAAAAAAGGCTATTGACAACGGTTACTATGCGGGCGGTGTTTTCATCGACCTAACTAAAGCCTTTGATTCAATCAATCATCACATTCTTTTCAATAAACTTGAAGCATTTGGTATAACTGGCCCAACATTACTATTATTGCGTAGTTATCTCTGCAACAGGACACAGAAGGTGGTAATTTCTAATGCATATTCTTCAACCAAATTAACTAATATTGGTGTACCCCAGGGGTCCATTCTGGGGCCCCGTTTGTTTTTACTTTATATTAACGATTTGCCGAAAAGCCTTTCTTCATCCAGTTGTATATTATACGCCGACGACACCACAATTTTTAACTCTGATAGCAGTATTACATCCTTAACTGGAAAACTAAACTTTGATCTGGCACAGCTCAATCGGTGGTGCAGTAATAACATGTTAGAAATTAACACGTCTAAGACAAAATTTGTTGTCTTCTCTTCACCACAAAAACCCTTGCCTTCTATCCCTCCAGTTATAATTGCGCGCAATGACATCCCTGTGAGCGACGGCTGTACATTCCTAGGCGTTGAACTCGACAGTAACTTGAAATATCACCGACATGTTGCATATATTAGGAAAAAAATGACGTATGGCATTCGACTACTGATTAAATCTCGTCTTTATTTCAATCCTTATGTCACTGTATTTTTCTTTTGTTCATTCGCACATTTCTTACTGTATTACTTCATGGGGCAACACATACACCACTCATCTTACTTCAGTTCAGACAATTCAAAACCAAGCGATAAGAATTCTCACATCAAGCCCATATCTCTCTAACGCTAAGTCACTACTTCACGAAAACAATATATTAACTGTATCTGAGCTAGTTAAATATAACCTTGGTATTTACATGTATAGAACTATAAATAACCAACTTCCACATTTCACTACCATTCTCTCAAATAACAATGTCACTAGGTTTGCCCTTAACAATAACTTTCTACTGCCAAAAGTTCGCACCAATTATGGCAAACAAACCATTCATTTTTCCGGAATTTCTTTTTGGAATAGTTTGCCTTTCGACATTAAAGTATGTCGATCCCTGAAGGAAATTAAATCGAAGTTAAAAAATCATATCATGTCAACTAACTAGCCTGTTTGATTCCTGTTCATTGTGAGTTGTGTTCTGTAATCATTTGTCATTGAAGTTAGCACGTTATTCTTACTTTTTGTTTCTGTGATATTACAAGGGTATATTCTTACTTTATTTGTTTCAATTGCATTTTACTGTAGCTCTGTCTCCCTGCTATGTACATCACAATCATTATCAATTCTACATTGTACAAGAGGTCCCCTTGCAGTCTCTGACTATGGGACCTCTTTCTGTATATCATGCACATGTATTCTTCTTCATTTAACACAATAAAATCTTCTGTTCTTGCTTTTGTTTCGCTGCTAACCGGTTGATTCGTGTGATAACGTATGCAATTCGTTAATCACGCTAACGAATAAAAAAAGTGGGCTAGCTGTAAAGGAACCACTTCGTTATTCAGCTTCAAAAAAATCTGACAACAAAGCATTTTTCTTTTCTCACTTCTTACTTATTGCGTCTCTTTCTTTCTTTCCTTCTTTCTTTCCCGTTATTATTTAAGAGGTTGAAAGAACTACGCAGCATTACTCCGGACTTCTTGTTGTCCATGTACATAAAATTAAGAACGACTGTGGGTAGGTGTAACCTTGACATTAGTTTATTTTAGGGGCGAAGGTCCTTAAAGCGGCACCCGTTCGTCCCTCGTCGCAGTACGTAACATGTCTTAAGTTTTGACCTGCAAGGTGGTGCCAGTGGGAGACGTTTCCTGTGCGTTGTTCAACAATAAAAATTTGCAGCGTGCGCGTTACTAAAAGCCGAATTCTCCTGTCTCTCATTCCCCATTAGCAGCCATTGGCAGGTACATTGAGCACTATCTGACAAAAAAGGGTTGCTACGTTATACTCGCTGGGTGTAACCTCCTTAGTTTTAGAAAGGTTTAGCGAGCGTTGAGCCGCAGTGCCACGAATACAGTGAACTAGTATATACCATGAACTTGAGGTGGTTAAAGGTGGGAAGAAGACACGAAGCGCAAGCCGTAAGAAAGTGTGCGTGTGCCACCTCTCGTTTAGTCCTTAGAACGTCTGCTGTATGGCGGTGCTTCTCTATGGGAAATATATGATGAAAATATGCGAGATGGTGGTATTGGAGTAATGACTAGATGGACGAACGGACACATAGACAGATGCATGTACGGACGCACGGATGGCCGCACGGACGGTTGGACGCATGGAAAGACGCAGGAGCGGATGCATGGACGAACGCAGGGACGGACGCATGAATGGGCGTGTGGAAGCACGAACAGACGCACACACGGACGGGCGGACGGACGCATGGACGGTCACACAGATGGACGCATGGACGGACGGAAGCAAGAACGAATGAATGGACGAATGATTCGCCCCACTCTCCCTCATTCACCCCGTGGATATGCTGCCATTTTTTGGCCACCTAAGCCAGTCTTCCTACGTGGCAATATACATTCGTTGGCGTAAGAACACATGCAGCACTAAGCTTTAAGTGCATTGTTCAAGCGTATAAACGTAAGCGCCAGTGGCCGGGGAGCGGATCTGCAGTGCAACCTTCTCTAGGCTGAGAAAACAGTTTCACGTGCGATGTGGCTTCACGCGTCTAGGTGCTCATTGGAGTCTATTTGCTTCGGAAGTGCAGACTATTTTTTCGGATTAACGGGATGCGTTCCTTGGAGAATTGTGATGGCTCTGGGGCATGAGTGAAAACACGATTGGAAACAAGAACGTTGGAGACCGTTGTTTACAAACCAGTCATTTGATTAGTTACCGGGATGGCCCAGTATAACGGGACGGCTTTCAGCTCTCCCATAGTAGAGTACCAAGTACTCTAAATCGTATCTAAGCATTCAAGTGAGCCAATGTCAGCTTCTGTCAAGCGCGTTGTGACTTTTCTTATATTTTCACCCGTTATCATGTCCAACCTTTTTTTTGGGGGGGGGGGGGGGGGCGAAGCTCCTTAAGGCGTGGGCTGTGCGTCCCCTGTATGTAGCCACCTCTCGTTTAGTTTTTGCAGTGTTCACTAGATGGCGGTACCATACCTTGTATGTATCCACCTCTCGTTTAGTCCTTGCAGTGTTCACTAGATGGCGGTACTTGTAGCTGATGATGAAAAGATGCAAGATGTTATAAACTAGACCGCAGTACTTGAAGTTGATGACGAAAGATGCGAGAAGTTATAAAATGGGAAGGATGTCACATATGGTGCGTGTCACTTACGGACGGCAATCGTTTGATTTAGTGCGACGACGTACGCTAGGGGGAGCGTTGTAATACAATCAAGTGGGCAAAACGTACGGAGGATTCATGGTTTACGAGGTTTACCTTCAGAGCTTCGCCCACTCATCATCATTCACTTCGTGGATATGGCGGCACTTTTTTTTTTTACAACCGATCTGTTATATTTCGAGCCTGTGCCGTCTGCTTGCCTGCCCGGTGTCGCGCATGTCCTGTCACAAGAGGGGGACAGTAAGTAAAACCTGAATAAAAGGAAATATTGACAACGATCACAGTTATGCCAATAATTGGGTTAGATGATGGCATGTTGAGGATTATAATGGCAGTCACGCTCAAAATAAGATGCTCAAAATAAGACTGAGCTGTCTTCTTCTACCATAACATACGCTCACGTTATTGCAGCTGGGCTGTTCGGTGGTTCTCAAAGCGTGGAACTATCGGTACGTTATTTCTTTTCTAAGAACGCACTAGTGCATTTATTCAAAAACGAGTGTCATCGATGACAATTTCCAGCACCCTTCACTTCAATACAAATTATCCGGACAGCCTTTCCCTCCTATTGGTTGGTAACTTTCTAGACAATGTCCCGAAAGTTAAGGCCTTATAATGTCTACAACGTATTTAATATCCAAACATCAGCTACCTGCTCCACTGAAGTAGGAGTGTTCTCATGATAACCTTCTAATTTATTCACACCATGAATGCTTTACAGGTTATACAGTAAGTAGGTTTGACCATTTTTCGCGAAGGCTAGTAAGGTGTGCACGACCAATTGAGCGAAGAGTGCGCAGGGGCTACCATCATTATATTCGCAATACTGCATTACTCCCTTCTTCCCCGCAAGAAACTATCCAGCGTGCAGTGTCATTACTAGGACCACCACATCTATATTTATTTCAATGCGTTTCCTTCGTCTGTACCAATATACTTCTTCAGCAATGCTTTGCATCACATTGTGGGAAAGTTAGCGACGTCACCATTTTTTTCTGGGCAAATGATTTGTACTGACGCTCGGATGCAGCCACATGGCCCATATGACGTTGCTTGGAAGCATTGTCATTATACTAATGTTTATTTAGCCTACTGTGCAGTCGTTTTTCGAGTAATACCCCTGTTCTTTTGGCAACGTGAACCAACAAAGAGGATGCGAGCCACACCACTTCGCGCAGACACAAATAACACCTTAAGCCTAAAGGATTCGTCTCAGCAATGGTCCCACCTACGCTCATAAGAGTAACTTGTTAGGATGGCTGGCGCCTCTTCATAATAGTTGAACGAAAGAAACCACGCTTTCTGTCTTTAATTTTTCTTATCCTCAATGACAAAGAAAGTGTTGCACAATCATGAAAAAAGAGCATTCAAGCACGGCACGTCGAAAGATAACTTGAACGAACACATTAAGGCGTGGTTACACAACATACAGTGCTCAGTAGAGATTTAAATGGGCCATAGGAGGACGCATCGCAGCTATAAAAATTATTTTCTATTCATTATTCATACAACTTATGGCACGTAAGTTTTTTTTTTTGGGGGGGGGGGGAGGGATTTCTTTTTTTAAAAAAGCAACTAACTCAAAAGCGACTTACAATGGTGAGAATACCGGGTCAAGGGCACCAATGTTCCAACAGTAGCGATTTCAATGTCTCGCTTCTTTTCCCACGTTTCGAATCTTCTGATCTAAGGCATGGTGTAAGAATAAAAGTTAGGACACTGCGTCTATGCCACACGAATTATGATTATGACTGCAGCAAAAAGACGGTGCCGCAGTGTAGTAATCGCTGAGTGATAATCGGTCCATTTCACGCGAATAAAACCAGAAAGCAACAAAAGCAGGGTCGAGTGGTAGAGCGTAACTGAAACAAACGAACCTCGTGAAGGCCTTTTGGGTTTCTGGACTCCCATTTCGGGCCAAGGCGACTCTCTAGTGTTCCCTCTACTTTCTCTAATCCTCATCCGAGAGCATCAGGACTAGAGAAGGTGGAGGAAGGAGCTTCATTGAGTTGTTCGCCAAGAGATCATAGCCCCCAAACCACGAAGTTTGGGTGCGCTGAGTGGTAGGAAGAAAGAGTGGGCTTCTATAGAGTACAGAACACGAATGACGGGGAAGTGGGGAAAAAAGACGCCTGCGAAAGCCGCTGCCCCAGACTTTGGTTGTTGCCCGCCGAAGGACAAGTTCAAGGCACTTTACCGGTGACGTTCGTCGCGAAAGGAGGAAGCGTTCGTAATCCCCCGATCGGCACTTGCTCGCCAATCACTGCCTCGACAACATGAGACAGACACCCAGTGCGTTTTGTTTCATCATCTTCTCTACATAGTAGCGTCTCTAGGAACTGATTTCTCTTTGCCGTCTCGGCAGCGATAGCTTGTGCTCGGTGGAGGATTTATTTGTCCAATGGATCTTACCAAGCGGTGCTGCTTCTTCTTTCCCGTTATCTATATATGACGTACGAAACGAGTTAACTCGCCGTATGTGGGTGGACTTAGAGTCGCGCTGCCCGAGACAATTTTCTGACTTTGTCCGGTCAAGACATCCTTCAGAGAGACGAGAAATGGCCAAATAAAGTGCCGCAGAGTCTGACCAGTTACTCTGTCCAATGAACATTGTAGAGAAAACAAGGGGAAAAAATCACACCATATCCCCGAGGTGAATGACGACGAGTGGGTGAAGCTCTGGAGGGAATCATCGAAAAACCGTGAATCTACCGTATTTAGTTTGTGCTTACTACCAGGCTGCAGAAATTAGGTGCCTTCTTCCTCTTCTAACCGCTACCACTACCACCGTCCGACGACTCCGAGCTCGCACCAACAGCGAGCGAATTTTATTACAACGCTACCCATAGCGTACATCGCCGAACTAATGCCTTCAACCAATGACACGCGCCATATGTATATTATAACATCTCGCATCTTTCATCATCCACTACGAGTACCGCCGTGTAGTGTTAGATTTATCAACTACAAGCATCATCAACTACAAGTCATCCGTCAACCCGTCCGTACTTCCGTCCGTCCGCCCAACTATCCGCGCGACCATCCGCGCGTCTATCCATGGGTCGTCCGTCTATCCATGCGTCCGTCCATCTGTCTGTCTGTCTGTCTGTCTGTCTGTCTGTCCGTATGTCCGCACGTTTGTTCATTCATACGTCTGTCTGCTAGTCTGTCTGTCCGTCCTTCCGTGCGTCCTTCTAGTGAACACTCCAAGTACCGCCATCTCCAATCCACTGTGGTACATACCCGCTTTAGAGTGTATGGGTATGTGCCACCGGTGGCTACGTACTACTACATACATACAAGAGATGGACAGACCCACGCCGTAAGGAGCCTCACCCCTAAAATGAAGTGGGACACCCGTGTCATGTGAACTACTGAACGCTCACTGCTTTTAGTGGGCGTTGGTTTCAGTGGAAATAACAGCAGTACTAAAGTTTAGGACAGAACTAAAAGTTCGGGTTATCATGAACAGTGACTGAACAGATCAAATTAGTGCACTTGTAAACAAAGGACAACACCGAAAATAAGGTCGGCATTTGTACGAGGTGATTACAGATAGGCATCCCAGAATTATATCAAGGTGCTCATATCAACTCCAGAAAGAACTAGGCATATAAGAATAAAAAGATGGCGAAGGCAACTACGAAAGCCACATGAAAATCAGTAACAAATTGATGGTCTGTATATAGTACGAAGAAAAAAAACATTGTGTGCCACTTTGGAAGCTTTGTCACTTCAAGAAAAGTCAGTGCTGCATTGTTGTAGGCATGCGTTTAAAAAATCGCTAGACAAGGAACTCCATTAAGTATTTCTTCTCAGTCGGTCAATGCTCCAGATTAATCTCAAATCGCTACCAACATTCTATAACGTATTCGTAATAATCCGAAGACGAAGAACATTGCTCGCAGCTAGTGTGTTTTAATATTGATGCAGCCAGGTCAAGTTCTGTATCGTCGTCGGATTAATTGTGGTAAGCCAATTATAGTATAATTTCACTGTGGCAATTGCCGGTGAATCGTGTGCTTACGTAGTAGGACCGACGCGCAACGTCAGTTAGCGGTGCACGTGTTCATAAAGTTATAAATACGCGCACATCTGATTGAATACATCGGCGTGAGCGTTGAACGTGAGCACATCATGATCACGCGTGAAGAAAACCTCACCCGTGTTCATTATGTGAGCGACCACTGTCATGAAGTGCTGCTGTGTAAAGGCATCATGAGAACAGATTTTCGACCATAATCTTAAATACGTGGCTCAAGCCTTGTTGTGCGTTCACAGACAAGCTGGCGAAACTTAGCGCATTTGGTAGAGCATTTTTTTAAACTATATTCAATTTATAAATATGCCAGCTACGTGAAAGTTGGGCAACACAAGCGCACACACGCGGCAGGACGTATAAAGCTGCTTGATTTCACAACGCTCTAAACTTAAACTCAGTCACCACTGGGTGCTTTTTTTTATTTAATGTCAGATAAAGATCACGCTTGGTGAATGCTCATAATTATGTTTTCTCATTCAAGCCTACTGCGAAGCGCAACACTGGGTAATCAATCGTGAACGCACTTAGTACCACAATGTTTTCATCAATCAATGATTGATTGATATGTGGGGTTTAACGTCCCAAAACCACTATATGAATATGAGAGACGCCATAGTGGAGGGCTCCGGAAATTTAGACCACCTGGGGTTCTTTAACGTGCACCCAAATCTGAGAACACGGGCCTACAACATTTGCGCCTCCATCGGAAATGCAGCCGCCGCAGCCGGGATTCGAATCCGCGCCCTGCGGGTCAGCAGCCGAGTACCTTAGCCACTAGACCACCACGGCGGGGTTTCATCAATCAAACAAGGTATGCTGTCAAATACAGTTTCTAGTGTCCCGTTCTCATGAATAAAGTCTGTTAGGTTGGCGTTGCACAACATTCAGTGCAGGCAAACAATAAAAGTTGGGCAAGTAGGTGCGAGAACGCCTGAAAAACGTGCACGGAGAGATGAGGTGTGAAAAAAAGAAAGACCGCATGAGTTAGCCCTTTCTAGTTTCTTCGCGTCTCATCTTGCGACGCAGATTTTTCCGAATAATATTACTGCAGAGTATCGGCACAGTTCCGGCTTTAACAATAATATTCGTGCGCTGGCCGACAATGCGGCACGCACATCGCCGTGTTAGATGACGCGGTTCAACTGCATACCCCTTCGAAGCGTCTGCACATGCGCCAGCTGCACGATGGCTGCGGTAGTCGCATCGTGATTCCAGACGCTCCAAAATTTCGTACAAGTATGAATCAGCCTGTACGTGCCTCTCCCTCAGATAATGTTTCATTATTTCCATTATGTTCCCTCTGTTTTCGCGAGCACAGCGCTGCTTGCGTTGCGCTTTAATCATTAACTGTCACAGCTCTGCCGAAGTTGCAAACGCCTTGCGCCACCTGCGGCGCACTTATTACGGCTTGAAAAATTACTCAACTGTAGGCGTCGGTAACATCCGTAGGCCTCCAGGCTTTTGATGTTGCTGCCATGCCGCGCCACTCCACAATGCGTGCCCATGCAGAATAGCGGACGCTCAAACAAACTCAGCGGAGCTGACCACGACCGCCCCACTTCCTAAACAACATGCACGCGCAACTTTTCTTTGCGCCGGCGAGAGGAATTCGCACTGTACACATTTTTACGGCCAAGTGCTTCGCAACAGCTTTATGCTGCTCCTCCAAACCACGAGCACGCTTCGCTTCTCCGCGC
The DNA here is from genome assembly GCF_043290135.1 of Rhipicephalus microplus. NCBI lineage: Eukaryota > Metazoa > Arthropoda > Arachnida > Ixodida > Ixodidae > Rhipicephalus > Rhipicephalus microplus. The sequence goes on from NC_134701.1 coordinate 192,233,802, forward strand.
CGAGCGAGGAGAAAATTGTTACGCGAAACACCCATGATTAGTCGTTCACACTCAAGAGCTCAGATGTTCGCTAGCCGGATCCATGTGCCGCTCAGCGCTAAAGACTCCGAGACGCTTACACCACGCCGCCATGGCTGAAGGAGATGGCGGAAAAGGGAGAGAATGGAACTATACTGTTGGCGACAAGCTAAGTTATGGGAACAAGATCGCTGCCCAAATTTGTGCGGAAATGAAACGCCAAGCATGGTTCTGAACGATATCTTCGCTTTCTGCCTCTAACTGCACGGGGCCAGGATGCGTAAGTTTATAATATATGTTTTGACGCCACTGACGTGGTGGCAGGTGCGTTTTTTGCGCCGACAGCTCCATTATGAAAAAGTAGAATCGAGCACACGTGGCTTGTTAGTTTTTGCATTCGCTCGAAGTGAGTTGTGTTAGAACCGCATAAAGTATAAAGAAGCAAAAAAAAGACATGACAGTGTGGGTCGAAACTTGCTCCGCCACGACGCAAACCTGAAAAGTGGCGAAACACAACGTCTTTACGAAAGGTAGACATTTTATAATATTGCGGAGAAATTACAGCGACCACTCTCATGCAATCTTTATTAGCACTTAGCACAAAAAATTAAGAAGAGACAACCAAAAAGTATTTAAAAATGACGAATTCAAGCTTTCATTGGAAGAGAAAGAGACAGTCATGATCACGAATATTTTAGGCAAATCACTCTACCTTTGACGGCACATCGCATAATTTCAACTGCCACTTCTTAGGGTCGAGGAAGGGAGGAAGCATTGGGAATATTTAATTTTTTGTTGTGCAACGGCGTCAAGGTGTTTACTGCACATAGTGAATTCTACCGTCATTGTCGTAGCTAACGCTCATGCCATAGCCTAATTACTAATAAGCGTGTAACAAGTGTCATTGCCATAAACCTAATGCACGTTCGTTGGTGCCACTTTCCTTTGCTAGATTTCATTGTCAAATATTTCATCCCGTGAACTGCATGCAATCCTAGCCCCCGCCGAAACGCTTACTACGAAAGCCTGTTAGGAACGCATCACTGAACGAAACTTTCCTTCCAAATTCGTCCTCTCCATCGCGCATTGTAAGGAGCTTCACAAAAAAAGTAGCGTCAATGGTTTTACTACCGAATAGGAGAACCTGATCGATGATCATATGACAAGTTATGTTCCACCACGTAAAAGAAGGGGATTGTTTTCAGCAAAGTATGCTGCTCAGAGCTCTTGGATCCTTCAAAAAATTGTCGATTGACAGAACAGGCGCCCACGGCGTGTGGTGTCTGTTAGTTGTTGTAAAGAAAAAAGTATTCTCTTAGAGTAATTCACTGATTCCATTGCATTTATCTTATCTTTTGTCTCACCACCGAAGTGCTGGTGATTCATATTAACCATTTGTGAGTGTGTAGCATGAAAAATGATGACATTATATTCCAGCTAATCTGTATCTGCTCATACCTAATAACAATAACTCCAAGCGAGCAAATCCTAACTACAAAAGCGTTCAGATCACTTAAAGAGAAGGAACACGCGTGTGACAAAACCACCACGGCATTTCTGACACCCACAAGCTAACTGACACAGCTGCCTAAAAACGTATTTCTAGAATGAACTATTTTTTTATGTATTGGTGATTCTGGTAGCTTTTTTAGGTAGCAGCGTTTTTGCTTGCGCCAGTTAGAACCTGCATAATAAAAATACATCACGTAGGTTTTCCCATTCTTCTTCATTGTTTCGAGCGTGAATAATTACTTCGGCATTATACATGAATGAGTAAGCAAATACTAAAATTATACATCAATAGGTAACACGTAAAGCATTACACGTGAATGAGTAATGAAACACTAAAAGCAACAAACGTGCACGAGAAATAGCGAATTCATAATTATTGGACGTGTCACATATGATATTTTGTTACAATTTGTACGCCATTTCTCTAATCCGTTGATTGGAGCGAGGTTTCAGTAACTCGTTTCACGTGACTCGGGCGCGAACCAAGTGTTGGAGCACTGGTAATTAGACTTGAATTTGCCAGCTCGTTCATTTTCCTGCCCAACTTGCAAGTGAACCGCTAACCTTGCGATTTCACGTGCGCGAGGGAATTGAATTTAAACTGGAATCCAAGTAGCATTAGAAAGCGGCTTCCTTGAAGAACACTTGGAAAAAACAAAAAGTGCTTACAACAGTGAACGTCGAAAAACGACGTTAAGAAGTTCGCCACAGTGCCAGCAATCAGCGTAATGAGCACCGTGCGCGAAGCTCGCCTTCCGAGGACAAAGGTAAGAACTTTTTATTGGGGGCAGGAAGCTAAATATGGCCGCGGGCGCGCTGCCTTCGCTCACACGGAGGTTGGCCCGGCTGCCGCCGCCGGCAACTCTGCTGGATATTGCTGCGTTGAAATTGCTACCTCTGTTTTCTAACCACAGTCTTTTTTTGTGTGTTAAGAGAGTGCAAATGATGTAATCATTACGATCATTTCCATTAGCGCTTGCCTAAGCTAAATAAGGGAGTTGAAGTCAACAAAATGTTGTTTTCAATTAGTACTTTCTTACTTTCGTAAGCGCCAAATTTAGCGATGCGCGCGACTAATTACTTGCTCTAATTCTTACGAAGGACCAGCAATTGATTGCGTCTTGAGAACTTGAAAATATCATATATTCTTTCCGGACGTATTTCAGCAGTGTACTTTTCTTGATATGCCCGTATCGCTTGTTGAATCTCGTCCAGGGACTGACAAGGCCAAGGGTCCAACGGGCAAACAACAGCGTTTATTGCCGAAGCGTACGACTGGGGTTACATCACGGGAATGGAAGACAGTGCTTTGAGCTAGAGTGTACTAGAATGGGGGAGTGGGTCCACTGAAGGCTCCACGCTGAGGCGTTTTTTTCGGAAAATCCAGGTGGCGCTACCATCGCCTTCACCTGAAGACTTAGCCGTGGTTGCCATGGTTACAAGTCCCCTTTGCCACGCGGTTCGCGACGGGTGGGTAGTCTGATAGTTCGCGCGGTTCGCGTGCTGCTCGCGCGTCTGGCGCAGTCTCGCAGCGTTGTTGCTTCGTTCGTGCGTGCGTGGCCGTGAACGGCGTCGCACCGTGCTTCCGCGCCAGTTCAACAAAATCTAAATGTTTATATTGCGAAACGCCCTGCTCGTATAGGTAGTCACGCACGCAAGTACCGTGATTTCCACGGTAATTGTTTACAATCAAGAGCGTAAGTTGAATTTGGCTTTTGCGAAAACGTACGCATCGAAAGTGTAATATGAGCATTAACTGCGATGCTTTTAAAAATGTCAATATAACTGGGATATATAAGTAAGTTTGCGTTTGGTGCAAATTTAGACTCACGGCAGCAAATTGAATATGATGCAAGACTAAAGTTACCAGCTGTTATCACGAGAATTAAAGCTAAAGTATGCGAACCCTTCTGCAAATTTGCAGCTATTCGTTAGGGACGCGTGATATTATTGAAAAACTGAACCAGTCCTGTTGCGATTACGTGAGGGTGTTGGCAAAGGAAGTTTAGTCACATCGGACGGCAACTGTGCTATTCGTAGGAAATGACTTATAGGGCGGACGCACGTCCGTCGCGGTGGTTTTATGATGAGTTTTTGTTCGGCATCTAGTGCTGGTATACGTTGTAGGTATTAATGAAATATGTTATATTTTACCTTTTCTCTTCGTGCCTGCGGTACGTGTCCATGCAAACATTTGCTCGAAACATGAACGTGTTTTCACCTATAGATAGGAAGTCTGAAAGACACCAATAAAGAAGTGATATGCGCAAAATATTTTATTTTAAATTGACTGCGCAAGCTTTTCGCATAAATATAAAAAACAAAATAAATATCATCGAAAGACTTCGACACCGTCGCTCAAGGAACGTCAGGCTCTATGTTGTCCTGCTAAGCTTTAAGTGTTTTGCTCTCGCTCGTTTCGAAGCGTTTTCCCTGTTCATTCCCTTCACTAAGAAGTGAAGGCGAGTGAGCACGTAGAACGAAACGAGCTTTGTGCTCACTGCATCTTTGTGGTCTGGACAGCCGACCGCTTTCGAGTTCAGAAAATTAGTTTTCACCAATGAAAGGATGTCAGAGATGCTATCTGTGTGCAACATGGAAACACTGAAACATTCAGTAAACAAGTTTTCAAGTGAGGCAATGAAATCATACAGCTGTCGTGAGGGGTACAGAAGTCCACCCCAGTCGCATTGCTCCGTGAATTGCGAAGGGAGCTGTTCAGCAACCGCGACAGCTTTCTCAAACAGAAGCACTTCTTTGCATTGTACGCATGCCAACTTCAATACACACTTTCTGGCCACGTACCCTGCTGTGTAGTAAATGAGTCTCGAGTCACTCTTCTCCAAAGTCACATCGATGTGGTCAGCAAACTTTTCTGGCATCGTGGCAATCGTGCTTTCGACCTCGCCAAGTTTTCCCTGTGATATAAGATCATCAATTTTTTTGTGCGTGACCTTTAGACCCTGTCTGTCATGCACAGTGACAAGAGCGTTTATCATGTCAGGGTTTGCGTTTGCGCTGTCCACACTGTGCGCCAAGTTATAAAAGGACAAGCAGTTGACGGTTATTAGAAACTCATCCGGAGAGGGGTGCGCGTTGCAGCCACTTGACTGGCGAACGATGCCGAAGAAATGTTCCACGGGATCGGTGCTAAGTCGAGATGTCATGAGATATTTGAATCCAACGCTCTCTGTCAGGTACTTCAGCAATGAAAGGGTATTTGCTATAGTGACCCTAAAACCTATGGCAGTGGACTCGCTGAGAAAGTGCCGCTTGTTGTCACTGAATGATTCCCAGTCATTCAGGAAGTCCAGAAAATTGGACAGGAATGCCACGTCTGTAGAAGCTGGTCTCAGCGCTTCGGCCCGAAACCTGGAAGTCATCACGGTGATCAGTCGTTGGATCTTCCTGCAAAATAAACAAAAAGAATGTATGTCAGAAGAGCGCTCATCATGCGTTTGAGATGTTTACGATTACACTTAATTCATTTGGAACGTAGGCGCAACTCACGAGAAGAACAGCTGAGTTGCCTCGATGCTGCCACACCTTCTCTCGATGTCCTCCTTGTAGAAGGCCAGGCCCCGTAGGACATATGGACCGAATAGTTGGAAGGCGAAAGGGGTTCTCATCTTCTCAAATGAGTTTGGTTCCAGATGCGTCTCGGTCAAATTGGGCATAACTTTCAGTGTCCTAACACTTCTGTCTAGAAGGTACGCCTCCCGAACCGGATGCACAGACACCTAGAAATATAGGTTGAGGTAATGCAATGTATGCAAAAAACACAATCTTTGTAAAATGTCAACCATGAATCTATACGTACCAATCCGTCTGGTGTTGCAAAGCCTTTCTGGAGAAGACCATTCCTGAGGCATTTTAGCAGATGCGGGAAATCGGAGATAAAGTGCAATTTCCTCATCTCGTCGACAGGATGCTGTATGGCGCCATTTATTTTCTTCGATGACGCCGACACCCCCGCTAGCTTCCACATTTTTCGATTCCAGGGGGCTCCGTCACAAGTGATGTGGTCGACGAACAAGCCCGCCTGTTCCACGAGGATGGTAGCTTCCATGAGAATTTTCAATAAAATGTCTCCTCTCACATTTCCTTTTGTCGCAAAAACGCCCACAATTTGGCTCCATTTTCCAGCGAAAGGCACAAACATGATGACCATGCCGTGATCACATTGCTGGTACTTGTCTTCGGGCTTCGTAAATTCTCCAAGGTCCACGAAGCCTTGAATCTGGCCAGACGCCGTCACATTGAAATGTTCTGACAATTTCATTTCGTCCACCAATAGTCCGCCGTGTCTTTCGAGGTCTGACATGCTCGCGGTTTTTTTCTTTAGAGTGTTCATTACTGCTTGATTAAAACCGAAGGCCGACTCGTATGACCTCAAGTATCTTTTCAAAGTAGTGTTGCTGGGCATCATGAGAATTTCGTTCTTTCTGATGTGCTGATAAAGCCGGGGACTCTTTAGTTTCATGAGTAAACACTCGAGGATCCACTCCTGATTGTAGCGCATGCCCTGCTTGCTGGTTTGTTTGGCAGCTTGAAAGCAAGCGCGAACACTTGCCTGCTGCTTTCGCGGTAGTGACGATATTTTATCCTCTAGTATTTTATCCGCGACATTCGCATTGTTTGCCCTCATCTCTTCGAGACGACCAGCAATGTCCAACAGCCTTGTCGCCATCCGCTTGTTTCTCTGACTCAGGACCCGCAGTTTGGTGGAGACTGAGTTTCTTCGCTCTTTTCGTTTTAGGTAGCTTTTTCTGGTGAGTATTACTTTCCTCACGTACTTGCATGAAATGCATGAAGAACCTGGAAGTATACGAGAAAAAAATTATGAAGAGCTTCCAGTTTTTTACCATGCATGTTTGAAACGCAATTTATGCACTTTCACTTTCTGTAGGCAAACTATTCTTTCGTAAATGTTAATGAGTACTACAAAAATTAGGGGCCACACAAATGTTCTAGCATTAAACAGGTTACTGATTGATTAATTGTACAATTACAAGTGACGTCTCAATAAACGTTTGCCGCACTCACCTTGTTGTTTAACCGCTCCTTTGCACGTGACACTGAAGACAAGGCCGTCGGAATGAGAGATTTGCTGCTCCAGTTTCTTCGTAAGAACGTCATAGGTGAAGTCCTTCGCCCTACCTGCTCCTCTGCAAGGGTGAAGAGATTCTGCGCAGTCCAGGACTTGTTTGGCATCTTCAAGGTTATAGGCGACCTTTTCGGAGATCAGCGTCTTCCGAACATATGTCCGACAAATCACTTCACTCCGGTCGGTACCGTAATTCATGAGCACAGTCTTTTCGATGCTTACGAGTTCACGACTTAGGGAGGCCGAAACATAAGCAATTCCGTCATAATGACGAAACTTGTGCATTGCCCAGTGGTCGTTTGGCCGGACAACGTCTTCAAGTTCAAATGCGTTGTCGCTTTGCCTCGCACTTTCGCAATCTTCAAATCTCAGTTGCGGCTCAACTGATTGCAGCGCAGTTCTTTTTGACGGCTGGTCTTCACAGGTTGGTGGTGAAGCCGCTCTCTTCTTCGTTGACTGCTCCGGTGTGGGCTGCTCGTCAGGACACTTCAGGAGATGAGGTATAATTATGGGTACAGCATCACTGCGAAGTTCCGGCTTTCCCCGCTCTATATATACTTCTCGGCCTTCGATAATATGTACATATTGCCTTAGTATGTATTTTTGCTCGAAGTGCAGCTCGCAAATGGCATCGGTGACTTGCAAGGGCCGATCAGCGCGGTTGAGATTCTGGTCCCATAGCCGGCGTCTTTCTTCGTCTTGAGGTACTCCAAAGAGTGAGAGCTTGGGCTGGTTTTTAACTCTGCTGTATCCGGTTTGGCAGCCTACGACACAACAGTAATTTCTACGCCTAGACGTGCTCATCCTCTAATCTTTTGAAGCAGCTTGGAACGCTCCGTTATGCAACCAGCAGACACATATCTGCGCACGCAAACGTGCCGTCTGCCGCGTATTCTTTGTCCAGACGGCTTTGCTCAAAGGGAAATACAAACCTACGCGTTCACGAAAAAAAGCATACATTTTATTTCATGTCACTTGTTTTTGTCTCTAATAATGTGTAAAAAAAGAACCAGGAGACAAATTGTGAAAACAGCGCACGAACGACGGTGCATCGAACAGACGACGGCGCGTCGAGCAGACGACAACATCGAGCGCTCAGCGTCCCCGCCAGCGCGTCGTGCGGCCCGAACCGCCGCACGACTCGCACGCTCCCGCCGAAACTGACGTCACTTCAGGAGAAGGCTACTGCAGCGCCACCAAATTTTCCGCCGTTTTTGCTTCACCCGCACCGCTTGCCGCCGGCCACAGTGGACCCACTCCCCCATTCTAGTACACTCTACTTTGAGCGTTACCATTTAAGCACTAGTGGGCGCATGCGCACTAACGACAGTTCGGTTATCAGGTGTGCTATCGCGAACACCACACTTCCTCTGCTTTTATTCGGAAGCTAATAGTTCACGTTCCCTCTCAGAACCAATCAGGCGGTCGGCGATTTCGTAGCGGGTAGCGCCGATCCAGGTCGCCTCGAGAAGTGTCTGTCAGCAACGTCGGTGGTGAAGGCGAAACCCTAGCTGCAGGCAATGAAGGTGCTGGCTCCGGTTCGGTGTCACTCTGTGGCCACACGGAGAAACCGTCGTCTTGCGCGACGTCTTCGGCAAGCCCTGCCGTGCCTTGAAGTAGCTGGTTCTTGTGGCGCCGCCACTCGAAGCATCCTGAAGATGTCGACGCTCGTACCCTGAAAGACACTGGTCCACTTTGAGCCATCACCACAGCTGGTACCCATTTGGGCTGTCCCCTGTAATTTCGTGCAAGTACATGATCACCAACACTCACGTCACGCACACGACACTGTCGGTTCACCGTCTGTCTGAACTGATTGTAAGCCACCCTTTCCCCCACGGCGGGTTTGAGTACATCGAGGCGGGTGCGCAAACGTCGCCCCAACAACAAGTTGGCTGGTGCCTCGTGTGTCGTAGCGTGGGGCGTGTTGCGATAAGCGAGCAGAAACTTGTTGAGCTTTACCTTCATAGGTTGATGCACGTCATCCTTTTTTAGCGCGTTCTTCAGGGTCTGTACGAAACGCTCCGCAAGTCCATTGGTGCTGGGATTGTAGGGGGCTGTTTGCACGTGTCGGCAACCCATCTCCCTTACAAACTGCTTGAACTCCTCTGACGTGAACTGTGGGCCGTTATCCGACACGATTGTCTCAGGGAACCCAAAACGAGCGAAAACATCTCGTAAGCACTCAATTGTTGCATCTGCAGTAGTTGAACGCATCATAAAAACTTCGGGCCACTTCGAGTGAGCATCGACCACTATAAGAAACATTGACTGTTGAAATGGTCCTGCAAAATCTATATGTATGCGCTGCCACGGCGCTGAGGGCCAGGCCCAAGGGTGCAACGGAGCTTTGCAAGGGGCACTGCGCTGTTCTTGGCAATCTGTACATGACTGCACCATACGCTCAAGGTCCCCCTCGATGGACGGCCACCAGACGTAACTACGCGCAAGCGCCTTGCTGCGAACTATACCTGGGTGACCCTCGTGTAATTCGGCCAGAACTGCTCTCTGCAGCTTTGCGGGAATGACTACCCGCGTTCCCAGCAAAATGCATCCTCCATGCAATGTCAGTTGATTGCGTCTGGCGAAGTATTGTTTCAGTCTATGGTCATTGACAAATATTGGCCAGCCTGTGCTTATGCACTCTTTTACTTTCGCCAGATCGTTATCCTGCTCTGTGGCATGGGCAATTCCCTTGCTCGACACTGGTAGGGAGGCCAGCCGCAATGAATAGAAAGTCTCTTCCGACTCCTGCGTTTCGTCTTTCATACATGGTAGCGGCAAACGGGAGCAAAAATCGGCTTCTGCGTTATCGGCTGATTTTCTAAAAAGAAGGTCGTATCTGTATGCCGACAACGTCACAGCCCACCGCTGTAGGCGCGCAGCCGCGATAGGCGGAATACCTGTTGTTGGCCCCAAAATTTGCTGTAAGGGTTTATGATCAGTGATTAAAGTGAATGCGCGGCCATAAATATAGCAGTGAAACTTTTTTATGCCAAAGATTATGGCCAGCGCCTCTTTTTCAAGCTGGCTATATTTCTTCTCTGCCTCGGAAAGCGTGCGCGAAGCAAAAGCAACTGGCCTAGACTTCCCGTCCTCAAAAACATGGGAGAGCACTGCACCTACCCCATACTGCGATGCGTCACAGGCCAGCTTTAATGGCCTATCCGGGTCGTAGTGGGCCAGCACCTGCGGCGATGACAGCATTCTTTTAACTTCGTTGAACGCGTCTCGGCAGCAGTCGTCCCAACACCAAGGAGCGTCTTTCCGTAAAAGCTGGTAAAAAGGCACAGCCATTGTTGAAAGATTAGGCACAAACTTTCCATAATAATTAACGACACCCAGGAAGGACTGCAGTTGCTGCTTGTTTGTCGGTGCGGCAGCGTTTATGACTGCTTCAATTTTCTCTGGTGACGCAGATATTCCTGCTGCAGTAATTTTGTGCCCCAGGTAACAGAGCTCATTTTGAAAGAACGCGCATTTTTCTTTCTTTATTTTGACGCCTCGCTCCAGCAACCGTTTCAAGAGTGCGTCTAGGTTTACCAGGTGTTCTTCAGCGTTTCTTCCTGTGACTAAGATGTCATCGAGATAACAACAAACTCCGTTTAGGCCCTTCAGCATTGTGTCCATTATTTTCTGAAAAATACCTGGTGCTGACGCTATTCCGAAAGGTAGCCTGTTGACTGCAAACAGCCCTTTCCGCGTGTTCAAAGTCAAGTACTTCTTCGACTCTTCTGACATGAGTACTTGTTGGTATGCCCTGTTAAGGTCGATCTTACTAAAGTGCATTCCCCCGGCCAACGCAGCTAATAGGTCATCAATTTTAGGTAGCGGGTAGTGTGTGATGTCCAGAGAGGGGTTTATCGTTGTCTTATAATCCCCACAGAGACGTATGCTTCCATCTTTTTTTATCACTGGCACGGCGGGCGTGGCATATTCTGATGTATTCACGGGTGTGAGTATTCCCAGCTGCACCAATTTTTCTATCTCTGCTTCTACTGCTGACTGCAGTGCGAATGGCACATTGCGTGCCTTCAGGAACCTCGGCCGGTGATCGGCTTTGAAGAACAGCTCGGCCCTTTCGTCTGTGATAGCGCCTAGCTCATCCTTAAACAGCATTTTGTATTTTTCGAGCAACGATTCTAGCCTTTCCTTCGTTCGCGAGGACAAGTCGAACACTGACCTTGAGACGTGGTTGAGGCCCCAAATCTGGTTCCAGTTTAGCCGTACTGTGCGCAGCCATTCACGCCCTAGCAGTGGTGGTCCTGCTTGATCGACGAGGTAGAGTGGTAGTTTCGCCGTCTGCTCCCCGTGCTGCACCTTGACGACCGCCACGCCGCAAGGTTGGACGAGTGCTCCGGTATAGGTGCGCAGGACGATGTCTGTTGGTCCGCATCTGGCTGAAGGGAACTGCTGCTTGAACTGCTTGTAAGGCATGATAGACACCGCGGCTCCCGTGTCAAGTTCCATTTCCACCAGTGCTCCATCTATTTTCAGTCCCACAAAAATAGGAGTGCGGCCGGACGCCACTTGTTCCGAAACGCCTATGGGTGGCACCTGCGTGACCACTTTCAGCGTTTTCACTCTCCGTTTCTGCTGATACCCGCCACAATATTGCCCGTTGCTGCGACAGGCCCTTTGAATATGCCCTTTCTTTCCACACTTATAGCGCGTATTATTAACGTGAGGGCATACTGAATGAGTGTGGCTCGGAGAACCGCAGCGATAACAAGCCAGTCGCTGCTTACCGGAAATCGCTTGCGCCTCGTACAAATCAGCAGGGTCATAATTGCATTCTCCCTCCATTTTGTGCAGCTGTGTGGCCACTGACTCTACGACTCTAGTCTCGGCAACATTCTTCCGGGCCGCTTCCATGGCCAGGGCGCGCTCGACTGCTTTCGGGAACGTCAGTTTGTCGTCCTCGGTAAAGAGTACTCGCTGCACGTCCTCTCGCAGTAGTCCACAGACAAAACGATCCCGCAGCGCTTCGTCCAAATTTGCTCCAAACTGACAACTCTGGGACAACTTCCGAAGTTCAGCAACATATTCGGGCAGAGACTCGCCTTCGTGCTGTGCTCTGCGGTAAAACTTTGCTCGTTCCCCGATTATGGACGGCTTTGGGGCAAGATGTGCATCCAAGAGGCTCTTCAGTTGCTCGAAACTTTTTCCCGATGGTAGGTCCGGTGCAGCCAACGACTTCAGCAACCCATACGTACGCGGTCCGATGATGCTGAGGAATGCGTGTACCTTGTCGCTGTCGGGAACCTTGTTGACAATCAGAAAAGAGGTCAACCTCTCCTTGTATGCCGTCCAGTCGCTTGCAGTAACGTCGAATGACTCCATCTGGCCCAGCTGCCCTCTGCTCACCATCTGGCCCAGCTGCTCACCAGACCGCATTGTCGCTTCTTCACCACACTGCTCGCTACTCTTCATTTTTCATCCCATCCTCGTCGCCAGTGTTGAATCTCGTCCAGGGACTGACAAGGCCAAGGGTCCAACGGGCAAACAACAGCGTTTATTGCCGAAGCGTACGACTGGGGTTACATCACGGGAATGGAAGACAGTGCTTTGAGCGTTACCATTTAAGCACTAGTGGGCGCATGCGCACTAACGACAGTTCGGTTATCAGGTGTGCTATCGCGAACACCACATCGCTAGCACGCCATTTTCCTGCTTTTTATGCCGTGGGATATCCTATACTGTTTCAGTAGTGGTGTTACACAATTTCAAGCTATCGGCACGCGCTGTCGTGCTTGACGCCCGGTATCACATTGCAGCACAATGTTCTAAGTCCTACTTTAATACCATGTTCCCATTCAGCCAGAACGTATTAGGCTTTTCAACGAGATACAATGCTGCTATCGAAACCATCCTGTTTTTCACAGGAATAAATTAAAAACAATTATGTCGTTGCCTGAAGCTCCGACATAAGCATACTAATGGAGTAGTGGTAAACGACTGAGGGCACATTTTCTACTTCTCAGTTTTTTAGCATGCACATCTCTTAACGCGGCACACTCGGTCTATGCCTGTAAAAACCGAGAAAGCGGCTGTTTCCGCGAGTCTGAATTTCAAACTCAGCAAAAATTATGCCAGCGTCTCCGAGATGTGCCAGCGCCGCAGAAAAAAAATCATTTACGCCTTGTGTCCAAGATGGTGTGAAGCTCTCACCGACGATAGACTTACTGCATCTACTACAATTCAAGTAACGTGAGCCGATGAGTTCACGCCGACGTTTCTTCAGTGTATGAGCACGTTCTTCATACACTTCTTTCCAAGCAGCTCACGTGGACTGCGAAGAAGAGCATCGATGCCAAACAGCGTCTGTGTGTCGTCTTGTGGTAAAATTGTATATGTGTGATTGCTGCTACAGAAATATATAAAGAACGCCTGTCTGGCAGCCACTTTGCAAGAAGCAAGCATGGAAGAAGGAGTAGAAGCAGTGCTCGAAGTTAGAATTGCCGGGAACATCGAAGACGACAAGTTCACCCAGCCAATAAAATTCATAAGCCTCGGATACCTCCTTCTTCTCTAAATTAACCAAAACCAAGGTACCACTCGACAAATTTGCTTTAACCACGTTAAACAATAGCATTGTTTTAAAGACGTCTTTCCTGGAGACCTTCGACGGAAAAATTTTGGTCTGTCTGTCTGTCTGTCTGTCTGTCCGCTCTCAATGATACTTCAAACGGCCGAACCTATCCGCAGCACCCACCAGTATTGCTCAGGATTCAGCGTTCATACTTGTGTGATTGTCAATTAAAAAGCAATCATTGCGCATATTTCAGGTACCATGACAACACGTTGATGTTTTGTATGTGTGCCTCTATACTAGAGAAGGCACACACAAGTAATTTTAAGGACCATATTTTTTATCACGCTGCCCTGACAGTGAAACGCGATGCTCAAAAAGGCAAGCGTTACCAACGCTTTGCTGAAACGACACGGTGGTGGCACCTACCCGTCGCTTTGCGTTGTACACCTTATCGCCTCCGAGAATGGCACGCATCTTTCTCCGAAGGCACGCATGACTTCCTTCATTTTCGAAGATAACTGGCGGATGGCGCTCGCGTCTAACGTGCCTCACTGCGCTCGTTCGCCTCCGCTGCACGCCCGAGGCACTCTAACGCAGTGCCTCCAGAATACCTTTCACCGATTTTCTTGAGCAGAACATCAAATAATTGTTTTGTACACTCTCTCCAGATGCGGAACTATCGTCTCTTAGCTGCGTTTTGCAATGTACCATGCAGATCCGGGGCCAATTTTTTTTTCACATTCAAATAATTCCGAACGTGACGTCCGGAATCCAACCCACAATCAAGTGCTTAGCAATGCTACATTATAGCCACTCAGCTACCACAGTAGGGTATAGTCACACTTTCAGAACACTGTCCTCCTAGAATTGCGAGTGTTCTGCAAATTTTAAAAAGTCACAGTTTCGCAAAAAGGGCGAACCAATGAATGTGATAGCAACATATACGAATGCGTTACGAATCAAGGCTAGCATATTTAGGAGCAATATCAATTGTAGTACACATGCGCTTGCTAAGGGACCACAACAAGGCTCGTGCATAGTGACGGTGTTTGGGAGCCTTCATGTGCGCGCGTCTCCGTGTTTTGGAGTGGTGTCAGCCTTTGATCCACCACTTGCCGCCACCTGCTAAAACACAATGTTGCCAGTCCTGGTTTCCGTGGAAACAGGCGCCATGTTTGTTCTTGCGGCCAGGCGTTCCTGCTCCGTCGCACTGCACCAGCTGCATGTTGGCGCGGGTGTGCAAGCTGCGGTATGAGCTGCGTTTGATTACCCCATAGACGTAGCTTCTGCTACGACATCATCCTCGTGCTAACCACACACAAAAGAACTTTAAAGTCTATACGCAAGGGTGCTGCGTGCCACAATACAAAACCATCTGGAGACCTTCCCGCTTCCCGATTTGCTCTAGCCAACGGAAACACTGGGCTACACAAGTGAAGTGAGACTGCTTGGAGGCAACTACTTCTCGCCATGTTTGTGAGGTGAGTAGCCGTTGTATTGCGAGTCGATTGAGTATATTACTGCACATTTCGTGAAATGGCTGACTTGGCCATGCAACGAAAAGCAGTTTGAGCAGAGTAAGCACGACAACGTGCGCAGTATAATAATGAATTAGGCTTCGTTCGGCTACGCAGTGCGAGCGGAAGATGGTTGAGTATGCTTGTTTATCCTTGTAGTCGAAGCGCAGTTCCTCAATCGAATGATATGACTAGTCGAATGTGTGGTCCTGCATGCATTCACTATCTGCACTTTGTCGGTTTCCGAAGCCGTCGCTGCATTCGTCGCGGCAAACGCCAGGCCCGTAAACCACCTACAGACCTTTCCGTTCGCTTCTTCCTTTTCTGGCAGATGTTCGCATTTCTGCAATTTTACCTCGGTTGCTGAGGAAGGGCATTTGGAGAGGTAGACAGACGAGCCGATGAACGCGTTATTTGTAGGCGCTTGTCTTGCACAGTTGCAACGCAACTCACTTTTTGAGTGGCTTGCCATGGGGTATTCGTTCTTCGCTTCAATGACACGCGCGACCACACCGAAACTCGCTGAATAATTGCAAACCGGACTTCTCTTTAATAACATAGAATGCGACAGATTTACTGTTCGTGTCCGTCCATCCTTCTGTATATCTGTCGGTCCTGAACGGAGCAGTATATGTGCACTAAGCAAGTCGGTTGTCAGCCCATAACTCAAATATGCCCTATGTGGTGCATCGTTATTTGTGTCGTCCTTTTGTTTCATAACCTGACACACAGATGATTTGATATTGTAAACTCTGCTTTTATTTAGTGCTTGTAGGGGAAATGTGTATGAACTCCGTATATGTGGCTGGAGCCGTGTATGATTTTTTGTCTTATTGCTTTACTCTAGGCCCACTACGAGGACACAAGCTTCCAGCAAAGGAGGCAGGATGGTTTGAAGACAGAAGGCCAGATGCCGTTTGAATGCTGTTTGCAATAAAATCTGACCTGGAAAAACTTTATTTGTCCCTCGTTGCTCCGCTTTGTTTTTCTTCTAGCCTAATATACAGGCTTGTGGGTATAGGGGAAGGGAGGTGTAATGTGATTGAATGCCATACTTTTTCGGGCAATGCTTACAGCTTATAAGATTTTTAAGCAGTCCTTGTACAGATTCGTTCGCAGGAACTAAACTTGCTGTAGGAAATTATATTACGGAGAAACGCAATGTTTAGGGTATGAGAAGCAGGCTAGCTGAGCTATTCGGTTTACAGAGAACATCGCGAGATACCCGGTTGTTTGTTCTGCCTTCCCGGTCGTTACGAGTTCCATCATATGAACAGCATGGTTTCGAGCCTTGCACTAAGAGGCCTTTGAGGTATTTGCAGTGCTAAGGTTAATATGCTTCATGAATGGCGCGCAGACATTAAAGTCCATTCATAGTGACATCGAGGTTCTCCCCCTCGCAAATATAGGCTCCTTAAATGACCTCACTCCGCCAATGCGGTGGGTCTACCAAGTGCGAGAAACCAACTGTTTTAACAGTATTTTATACAAACTCGAGTCACGAACATGTCTTTCCTGTTCTACCAAACCACGGCTAACTTCAGAAAACAACCCTTCAGCCTTCAGCACTTGCTATACAAAAAAAACCCTCTTCTCGTTGAAACCCACGCTGTCGTCAAAGTAAATGAGCGACCACTCAGATCCAACATGGCGGCCCGTCAAATATGGGGGCCGTTTTAGCCAGTTGTAAGCTACCATGATCAGAGTTGTCACCACCTTAAAACACGGAGACGCGCGCACATGAAGGCTCTCTAGACGGTGTTGATTAGAAGCGCTCCCCGTGGGCAGTGCATGCTGGTACTCAGGGCTATACGTCATGTGTCGCCGCCGGTGGCAGTTTGTTATGTGTAGAGCGCATCTATACGTGGACGGTTGCTCCAGGTACAGTTTTAGCACCATTTTCTTTGTCTTAAAAGAGGAGCCCGTACAAGCTCCAATCTGCTGTTCGTTGTTCGCTAACAAGATATATATATGGCACAACGGGAGCGTTTTCAACAAGGATAAATATATTTATATCTCAACAGTTTTGGGAGGGGTCCTCCCTTGTCCATGGGATGAGCTAGGAATGATGAGCTAGGAATATATATATATATATATATATATATATATATATATATATGCGACAGATGGTGCACGTTAAAGATCCCCAGGTGGTCAAAATTTCCGGAGTCCTCCACTACGGCGTCTCTCATAATCATATAGTGGTTTTGGGACGTTAAACCCCACAAATCAATCAATATATATATGCGAATGGCGGTGGTGGCGGCGGCGACGACAAAACATAGCCGAGACTGCGAGACTGTTCATATATTTGCTATCACAATTGATGTAAAATGCAGATACTATTAGATAAATTGTTTCATTGCAACTTACGAATTCTCGAAAGCAAGCGTGACATGTTCAGAGAGTTTAATATGGCATACTGGAAGCCCTGTGCTCCAGGCTACGACTTCAACTGCGCTTTCTTCTAACCACTGAATATGGCATGGTTCGAGTCGGCTGGCCACTAAACGGTTACAGAATGGCGCCCCAGTATTTTTACGCAGCGTGGCGTAGTCGCGTTTCTAATTCACGTCCTCCACTCATCCGTGCATAGAAAAGCGCTGTTTATTATTCTTGTATTTCACTTGTGATCGTTGTTTTATTATATTTGGTGATTTAATACAGCACTCATCCATCCACCATTCCTCCTTATATAGTTTCGCGGACCGATGGTGCCAGTAGTCTTCGACGACTTGCGCGTGAAATCACGTTTTCACCATGGTGCCCGCCAAGCAACGAGACAAATCGTCAACACCACCTGTCCTCTTTGATGGCTCTCCGCATGGTCACTGGGCTCGATCAAATAGAAGCCACCCTTTTTCATCGCTTATGGCAAGGAGTGGCATTTACAAAATCTTATTCCTTTGTCATAGGAGCAGCCGACAACGCTCTCTGCGCTGCCTGTCATTGCGGAGAGACGCTACACCACATCCTGTGCGACTGTCCGTTGTATGACATCCAGAGACAGTCACTGGCATCCGTTCTTGCGCGCATCGACAACAGCCAAATGTCCGTGGACACTATTCTGTCAAGTGCTCGAGAGAAGACATTGCAACAGAAGGCGACAAAAGCACTGTTGAAATTCCTACGTGACACGGACTTGAACAAGCGGCTATAACTGCAATGTCACACACCACAAAAGACAAGACTGGACTATGACTGAGTGTGCGCGCGTGTGCTGCCGAATGTGCTGTGTTTATCTCTCTTCGCTCTCTGCTCTCTATTTTTCATCTCCCCCATCCCCCTTCCATGCGTAGGGTAGCAAACTGGCTGCCTATAGGCTGGTTAACTTCCCTGCCGTTCTTTTCCTCCTATTTTCCTTCCCTCCGATGACTCAAGAAATATAAGGCAGTACTTATTAAAACTGTTGTTGGCAGGCTAGCTCATTGACTTTTAATATGTCGCTTACGACATAAATAAAAAAGTGCCTTCCTGGCTTGTGCATCCTATGCAGACACTGCAAAGCTTTATGCTTTAAGACGTCACCTAACTCTCTGGAAATATAAGTGACCCCGCAATGGGGCTTTACCTAAGCTATTTCTAATACGTGTCTTAAGAAGAGCATTACTTCGATGAAATAACGACTACTCGGATTGCTTAGGTAAGCTATTTAAACAAGTTGCCAAAGCCTTCATCCTACTTTCTTGCAATAACAATTGTATGGACCCTCCAAGTGGATTCATGCCTTGGGCGGCAGCATCACTGTTTTAAGAATGTTCCGTATGACTCTTCTGGGCCGCTTGTGGCTTGGCATGGCCTTCACAAACGCATACTGCTGTCTTATTGAAATGACCAGCACTTTTACATCCAAGTATTGCAGCTACGAAGAGACAATCGCCCACATTCTGTGCTAGTGCAGCCCTTTCAACGCGCCAAGACGAAAACTTACTGAATCTCTATATAGACTAGATGATCGACCTTTGTTGGAAAAAGGATTCTTAGAGACAGACTTCAGTGTCGTATTTATTTAGAGGCGAAGCACCTAAGGATGCGGGTTGTTTGTAGTGGCCACTTCTAGTTGGTTTTAAGAATTGCTGACTAGATGGCGTTGGGTGTATATGTCCTTGAAAATATTATCACTAGGTGCCGCCAGTAAGAAATTCACAGCATATTCACGCAGGGAATCATGATGACTGGGGCGAAGCATCCGTCCTTTCATCGGTCTGTCCGATCCGTGCTCTAGTGTGATAGGAGTGGACGAATGGACAGACATACAGACAGCTGAACAGACGGACAGACTAACGCTTCACCGCACTCATCATCATTCACTCTATTGATATACTAAAAATATTTTACAGCGAGAGCTGTTACGAGATCAAAGCTAGGGTCACGCTCAGCGCCGTAGTTGTCCGCCGCCGCCGATACTGCCGCCGCCGGTGTCGGTAACCAAATCGCGCGAAATGAGAAAAAAAACACTGTACCAATGACACAGCGGGGCTCGAACTCTGTTCCGCGGGGTGCCAGCCGATTATTCTACCACTGAGGCACACCGGTGCTTGGGACTTGTTGGCAAACTTGCCTTAAGCAGGCTTGATGTCGGGAAAATAATCGCGTTAATACGACTTATAAGGCGTTTTAAAACAGCAAAAAAACAACCAGTCGTCGCACAATTCGATAGCGTAACGAGCTGCTTATCCAATGCTACAACTCATTACAGAAGCTTGTTTTTGTTCCCCTATTGACAGTGGCCCATACCCCCTTCACGCACAATTCCTCATCGTCGTCAGCCACTGCATTGATAATTCGCCCGAAATTCCTTTCAAGTATTTAGCGAATATCACGCTTCTAAGAATAATGACGAAAAATAGCATAGCGAATGCTGGCGTACTACCCTGAAATTTTCATTATTAATGCCGTAGTGGGCATCAATCAAGTGCGCTTGCAGCAGTTACCTAATGAGTGTTTAGAAAAGGCTGTGAAAGGCCGCTCTTCTAGCGTTCGCTCTGACTGTGTTGCGCCTTCCACACAGGCTCGGCATTTTTTTATTTTGCTTTTCCTCTTTTGCTATCTTTTGTCTTCTCTCTCTTCGTAAAATTTCTTTCATCTCCTATTTTCTTTCCTTTACCCCTTACTCACCACATGGTAGGCAGAGTGTCTCAGAACTAGCTAATATCCCTGTCCTTCCGCTATTTGTTTTCCCCTACTCCTCCAAATCAATATTATCCCACTGCGCATCGTATGTTCTCGCCGAAGGTAAAGGCGCACAAGCACCGGTCACGAACGCGGCTGACGTAGACAGGAAACGAAACTGCTCATCTCCATAGCACAGAGGGCCCATGCGATAACATCAGCCCGCGAGCAAGGCCTACTCCTGCTCAAGCATAAAGAAAACTGCTTAAGGGGAGAGAAATCGCCCCGCCTGTCTTAAAGTAATATGAATAGACTCAGAAGTGGGGGAAGGGGGGGATGGGCCTGTCACTCGAGGTACAGTTGTGAATATTGATTTTTTATTATTATAAGGGCGCAGTCGTGGTCGCTAGCATGCGCGCTGTCACGGCAAGCATCAGTAAGCGGCTCCTAGTTCCTTCTACTAGCTGGTCTCTCAACAAAGAGAATGCGAAAATCGCTTTTCTCCCTGAAGCAGCCCCTTTAACACAGCATTTTATAGAGTTGTGCGAGATCAGATCAAAAACAGTCAGCGAGCTACCGGCATTACTACGTATAACATAATTTGTTGCTGTCGCGAGAGACATACCACTTCTGTTGTAGGTGCCTATACCTAGCGATATCCAGCCAGTTTGATCCCAACAGATTACGAAAGACCCTATCATCAGCTCCTGATTCACGTGTTATCATTGGGGACTTCAGCACACGTCTTACACTGTGGGGAAGTGAATATTCACTAGTATACAGAACAGCATTGGAAACATCAAAAATCATGTCAATAATGTCATGGGTGGAGACGTAAATTCTCCAGGCGAAGTAACCAAGCGTGCTATATTCGGAACGCACCTTCATACAAGTACTGGTGGCAGGTGAAACTAACTCGCGGCAAAAGTACACGAATATCAAGGTGAAAAATTTCTCAATTTACAACAAAATGTGCAAAGAAATGACTAATAATAGTCAAATAAAGCCCAGCACTAAAGAACTCACACTTCAGTGAATTTCAAAGGACCAAAGTCAATTGTTCGTTTAATTGAAAGTGCACTAAACTGAATATTCACTAAAACACGGAACAGCATTAGGCCCATCAAAAATCATGTCAAGCGTCTGAAATGCAATTTATTTTTTGAAGAATTTTGTCATTCAGACAGGCATTTTTAAAGCGCAAGAGGTAAAGCTCTCCAAAGAGTCGATGTTTGTGTACAATGCCTGCGTCATAGCTTCTTGCCATGATACGAAGACTCACAACTTCCTAATATATATATATATATATATATATATATATATATATATATATATATATATATATATATATATATATATATATATATATATATGTGTGTGTGTGTGTGTGTGACGCTACGATGAATGGGAGACGTGGCCCGGCTCATACCCCATGTTTATTCCGTTCTGCACTTCTTCCTCCTCTGCTTCTACCAGCCGTCGCTACCTTCTTACGTCACATGATTCCCCCTCCCCCCGAAAGAATGCGCGAGCTACAATCTAGAAAGCATGAAAAAATGGAGTCTTATAATAAAAAAATAATGCCAGAAAATGCAGTAGTTCCATGCCACACGGCGGTTCCATGCACTTGCACAAAATGTTCACAGGAAAGGCAGTCTGGTGATATCTAGGAGACCTCAGGTGGGCGAGGTTGGCTGTTGCGTTCTGGAGAGCATAGTCATGCCTTCAGCGTTAAAAATGATGATGGCACAACCTGGTTAGTATTGAGGAACGAACAAGGTTGGGAGTCCTTGTAGCGTTGAAAGGTCGGATGTCTCATGCGTTGGATTCTGAGTCGTGGCTGTGACAGACGCTTTGCTTCTAAAATGCGTGCTTCTTGACGGATTGTGACAGCGTGATGCCTGTGGGCTGGCGGTATGCAAGAAGTGCTTCCGCATCTTTCTTGGCGTTTTCCGTAGTGTTGCGGTCTGTGTAACTGCAGGCGCAGAGAGCGTCCCTGGCGACTTTCTTCTGTGCGAGAAAATTTGACGTCTTGGAATACTTTTTGTGTTAGAGATCTTATTTTCCGTTGTTCTTCAATTAATGAGTGTGCTTCCGTTGAACTTCGCGTTCGTCGATGCCTTCGTTGCAGTCTATTTTGTTGTCGCATGAGGTTGCGCGCTTGGCTATGCTTGCTTTGCTGATGCCGCTCAGGAGATGGCTGTAGTGGTAAGCCTTCCGTAATGGGGCATTCATTTACTTTGAGGTTTGACGCGTTCTGTAGACAGCTGATGCATGGTGAACAGGTTTCTTGCTTATCGGGCATGGTTGGTGGTGCGCCATCATTGCTAGCCTGCTCTTCAGAGGCTTCTGTGACGTGGTTGATTACGGACGCTTCTGAAAGACAAATGTGTACAAGGTTTGATGTATGATTTGCTTCTGAATTGGTTCGATTCTTGGATTGGTGACCACTGCATGAGGGTACCACATGTGACGTCGCATCGCCAGGTTGAAAATGCAAATTTTGGCAAGTCTGTGGTGCCGTGGAAATGAACTCTTGCGACAAAAAACCTTCAGAGTTGACAGATAGTTCATCAGGGGCTTCTTCTTCACGGCTCACTATGAGTGGTTATTGCGCCTGGTAGCATGCGACGTTCGATACGTCTGAGCCTTCTGTGTTTGGACTCACGAGAGTTTGTGCAGTGGACGGTGATGCGTGAAACCGTACGGAAGAAGAATGGCTTGACAGGGTATTTTTCCGATGCGCCAGGTCATCTACCATGAATACGGCGTCCTTACAAGGCAAGTGGTGAGCGCTAGGAGCGCTTGAAGAACCGCGTGACGAAAACCCAGGTGGTGGACCACGTATGCGAGATGAAAAGTGAAGGGCATCAGGTGGTTGAGCAACGTCTCGGGTCATTTGCGGAAGCGATGACTTTCGCGCAGAAGGGAGGCGCGCTTGACGGTTAGGTTTTTTTCAATATACGCATGGCCTTCTGTAAGTAAACTCATGTGCTACTTCGTCTTTAGGCAGTTGTCGATTCGCGCTGGGCTTTCGAATGGTTGAGGACTGCTTAAGGAATTGACGATAGTGTGCGCTTGTCTCTAGATGGTTGGCATTGAGCAGGTCTTGGTCATAGTCGTTAAAACGGGTAATCATCTCCTCTTTAATTTTTTGCCATGATTCGTCATTTTCACATATATGGGTGAGGTAAAACTTAAATGCCTCACCGGAGATGTAGTCAGTGAAGTTGATGACCATCTCCCTTTCCGACCAGGATGCAGCGGCAGCGTGGAGCTCGAATAGGTCGAACCAGTCCTGTACGGGTCCATCGTCCGCTGCTCCGGTGTACTTGGGGATGTCGAGGTCAGTCGGTGGTTCTGTCATGGTGCCGGGAACTGAATGCGCCTGAGATCACCTCTTCTGTGGTCGATATTCAGTTGAGGGGTACTGCAGGTGGCTTCGTGAATGATGTGAGGTTGATGAGTGGTGGCCAGGTCTTCATCCTGTCGGCTCGTGTGACGCTACGATGAATGGGAGACGTGGCCCGGCTCTTACCCCATGTTTATTCCGTTCTGCACTTCTTCCTCCTCTGCGTCTACCAACCGTCGCTACCTTCTTACGTCACATATATATATATATATATATCAAACGTTTAGATAGTGCAGTGCATGTGAGTGACTGTATGTGTAGTGTGTTTATCATTGTAATCATTGTATATATCATTGCCATCACCCGACACCTGAAGTAGCCTGTCAGGTGAAAAACCAGGCAAACCTCTCCAGCTCCCCATTAAAATAATTCTCTCTATACCGCCTCGGCTAGAGATGCAGAATTTCAACCTTCTTCAGCCTTTACACGACTTCGTCGCACCCTTCTTGCTTTGTTTGGACATGAACACTTCGGACAACTTCCGTATTTGATAGCGAAGCGAACATGACTCCTTTCAGTCTCCCACATAGCCGCTTTGTCTTTGTGGTGCTGCAGTCTCAAGGTATGTACACCACTGATGAATGGGCTGTTTGGGGGCGGCATGTCTCGGCTACGCCAGTGCTTCAGAGCACGAGACTTCATTGATCTCAGAAATGATCTCGGGTCCTCATAACAAGTTCGTTCCAATAAAATATTGACTACAACAAAGTTCGTTTAACTAAATTATTTTTTCCTAGAAGAGATAAAGAATTTCCCGGAGATTTTGAGCACTTGGTTATTCTGAAACATTTTTTAAACCTAAGTTCTCACAACTTCGAATTCACTGTATATATTACTAAAGTGATAAAAAATTGTCGACAAGTAATTTCAATGAAGCTCACGTTTCGACAAATACCCTTGTTTTCGTTGCTTCCTTCACAAAGGCAAGACCATTTGCCGAAACATCACTTCAGTGAAAATTTCTATTCATTAATCTCTAATGACTTCGAGTATGCATATTCTCTTCAACTTCTGTCTTCTTTGAACACGCACAGTGATTTTTTGTCAACTGGCACTCCTGTAGACTACCTATATTAAGGAATATTATCATCGATCAAACGCATTGAGAAATCTTTGAAAAAACAGGCTAGTAATGTTTTTCCTTCCACGAGAGGCGTCAAGAGGCAGGGAACCGGCGAAGGTGGTTATGGCAGAGTTACGCACTTTCGTCGACGTTGTTAGCGGTGTCTTGAAAAGGCTGGAGAGATCGCTATTAAAGGCGGAGACCAACGAGTCATTCCAGTCACGTTTTGGTTCACACGCCGTGACCAGTTTTTTTAAGTGCCCCACAAACATCGCAGAAAGCGCGGCACAAACATCGCATGTACTTTGGGATCATCTATCTGAAAACACTGGAGTTGTTTGATTGGTTGTTTTGTGGGGTTGAATGTCGCGATACAACACAGCCTCTAAGACGCGCCTTATTGTAGGGTTGTAGATAATTTCGACCATCTGTGGTTTGTTTTTTTAATGGGCAGTGACATCGAGCAGTACTCAGGGCTCTAGTGCACCACCTTCATCAATGTGCGACCACCGTAGTCGGGATCGAGTGCGCTTAACCACGGCGGTGGTGGAAGAGAGAGAAAAAAATGAGATGCGGAAAAGTGGGGTGGTTAACCGGAAAACAGATCTGATTTGCTACTCTGCACTGGGGAAGGGGCAAGAATAGACGGGAAAGTAAGAAAAGCAGAAATTAGGCAGGGACGCAGAGAACAAAAAACACACACAGAAATGTCACAATCGTTTGACGAGGCGTGCCACTTGCAGAAACTTTAAACAGCGCCTTCGTCTCTTTTCAGAGTTAAGCTCGATCTTTCCGACAATACAAGAATTTTTCTCATAAACCGGCTAGTTTTCGAGGCGTGCAAACACCGCTGCCGCAATGACTACACTGCCGCAATGACTACATGCAGCACCTTGTGCTCCTCCAATGCTGCAAGCAAAGGCGTTCGGAAAAGGCACAGCATACCACATAACAGCCTAAGTTAATGGTAAAGCTGATTCCTGGTATCTCTGCTAAGTACTATGAGTGTCATAAACACATTTGTAGGTCCCTTAGCCTATTTACCAGTGATTCTAGGGTAGCCGAATGCTTTCAAATGTAGTTGCAATGAGTAAAAGGTATGAAGGACAAAGTAAACAGGACTAGCATGTTCGCATAATCTTCTGTTCTTTTTATCCTTAGTCCATGTCTTTCACTAAGCAAAACTACATGAGAATGTCGTGCGAAGTCGTCCAAGTTGCAGATTTGTTCAGGCTTGCTTAGTGTCTCCAATGGAAATGGCAGGAAATATAACTAACCTATTTCTTTATTAAAACTCGGTTTCTTTCAGAAAAGCAAACTCTACTGAAGAAACAAGGACCTTATGGTGGTTTTGAAACATTAAACCCCACATATCAAGCAAAACAAGGATCGTTTGATCCCCAGTATTCAGTTAATAACTGAACTTTTGCAAAGTGTCAGCTACAGCATCTTTTCGCTTTTTCGACACCAAACGCGCTCCTAGACAACTGGTCTGTACTTTTTGCTCTTCTTTAGTGAGTCCCAGCGTCGAAAGCGTTCAGTGAGGGAAGAGACATCAAAACTGCACCTCTAATCACCAGAGAATATTTTTTTTAGTTAATGATTTGATTTCCTTAAAATCTTGAGAGACAGCATTCGACGGTTCTCTTGTTCGAGTAGCAAACAAATGACTTACTCCCTCATTGGCCTTATAGAGAAACGTACAGAGTGTAATCATTATCCGATAAGAGGTAATAAGCTAACTTCACATATCACCGTCGCTAGCTCTTGAGTCGTGGAAATACGAGCCTTACATGTCAGATTACCATTCTAGGAACTCGGACTGTGCCTTGTATTCACGTCCAATTCCTGCTACTTAAAAACTGTTTCTCCTCAATAAACAGTACCAATATAAAGCCATTTCTCTGGAGAAACGGCCTCTCTGCGTTTTTCGTAAATGTGCCATCCTGTCCTCTTATTCTCGTTTTTTTCCATTTATTTACAAAATTTAATATATCCAGCCACTAATATAACTTTTTTTTATACAGCTTCTACAGCACTGCATGTATTACAGTATATATGTGTTGACAACGGAAGGCAAGCTTTACGGATATAATTTGCGTCGTAGCAGCGAAGGCTGTTCATAGAGCCAGTCCCAAATGCTGAACATTCTTTAGGGTATGTCACAGATGTGATGAGAGCGGAGCATGTGGCTGACAACTCTCGTTGCACAACTCGCCTATCAGTCGGGCACCCCTCATCTGAATACTCATTTCCATCCAAAAAGATGTCAGCCGGCGCGGGGCCATCCTAATGGGGCTCGTAATCATTTCCGTGCGAACACTCTCGGTAATTGCTTTAATTCACCGTAAACACAGTTAGCACAGGCGTGTTGAGCGAGATGCTTTGGTTGCCGTTCCGCGTTCCGGCTCTTTGGGTTTTACGTATACCTCGTATGCTACATTCAGTCTTTGGCAGTGTGATTCACCACTGCCTCGATTCTTGCAAGTCCAATTACAGCGCAGTACCTTTTGCATTCGACAGGCATTCTCTAATGCGTTATCATAACGGTTTAAAACTTTGAGATCCCTGGCATTTATGGATGTCTCGATGTCTTCTCGTATTCGACAATTCTTCAGTTGTTAGGTTCCTCAAGCATTCTAAAATTCAAAGACCTGTCAGATTTGTAGCGCCGACGAACATATCATGTCGCATTTTTTTTTTTGAACGAGGCAGTTTTCTTCACGTAGCATATGACACTACAAATATTTAGATAAAATACGCTTCCACTTAATTTTTGCTTGAACGCGGTTGTCTACCGCTGAGTGACGCAATGTACCCTGGGATTTGTGTGGATTAACTCATCCATCACGAGGAGTATCAGCCAATACAATATGTGGCTCTGTATTTTTCGTAGACGAGCCTGCGTCAGATGCGCTATTCAAGAGAAGGCCCATAAATGAGGGGGCAATTCGACAATGCAGTATTTTGAAAAATCAAATATAGGATGTGGCTGCAGTACTTTATCCGTGAAGTTGAGTTGGAGTATACTGACTGCGTGTGCTTCGGGTGTAAGCGGTACTCGTGGGATGGATAAACAGAGAG
Source organism: Rhipicephalus microplus (assembly GCF_043290135.1). Lineage (NCBI taxonomy): Eukaryota > Metazoa > Arthropoda > Arachnida > Ixodida > Ixodidae > Rhipicephalus > Rhipicephalus microplus. Next base: position 192,261,162 of record NC_134701.1, read on the forward strand.
ACCAAAGGATGAGGTGCTCTGAGTCTATAGAATGCGACGAAAAATGCTTTCTCGTCAAAAAAGTGGGAATCTTAATTGGCTCCAATTCATCAAGTAATGACAATTTTGTCTTGTAAATTATTCACATGAATTTCAGTAGTGTCCCTCTATTCAGTACTGAGGTACCTGCGAAAAAGAGAGAGGGAGAAAGGGGAGAATGAGGGGCCATGTTTCTTGGTCAACGAGACGTAAAGCAGTAAAGATTTAAGGTCGGAAAGGATCGCAAGGACATTGTTTTTGTAAAGAAAAAGTGCAACGAAATAATTTCTCTGTGGTATCACTATGGGAGACGCACCCTGTTAAATAACAAGTCTTGAGGACACACATGAACGCTAGTAATGGTGGCAGACCGTTCGCCACAATTGTAGGAGGTATAGTGGGTTCGTTCGATTGCCAGTGCCGCTCCCAATTCACGAGTCCGTCAAAGGGGGTTACACGTACCACCTACTTGGACCTCGGTAAGGTGGGTAATCAGATCTCGAGAAAGACAGCCTCTGCTTTTCGTTTTCTTCTAAATTTCACTACTCTTGTGGGTTACAAAGATAAGCGTATTCCTGACGTCAGACCACTACCAAATAAACATGAATGCGTCCCTGTCGAGGTCTCTCTAGCCGGCAACACACGCTGCGCGATTTCTATTTCCGAACGTCCTACACAGCTACAACTGTACATAATGCTGTGTGTGCTTAGAAAAATTGCTTATCAATTTAGAGTACTTCGTATTCTGCTGTAGGAAAGCATTAGGAATCGCAAATACGGTCACTATAGAGATAGCTAAGGTTTATTTCTCCTTTGACGAACTTCGAATACTTTCATAATACTTTTTTGCTATGAATGGTCTCTGGAGAAGAAGCATCAGCAATCATATTTTTCGAACACCCTACTCCTCTACAGCTTTGTGTGAATCTGCCGTACTCTGGGCTCTAAAACCAAGGACGTATTTCAGGCACGCTTCTGCCCTGCAACAACCTTGACACATCTGACGCACTTTTCTTGTTTCATCAGCAAGCACCTGGTATTTTCGGTTACTTTTCAGCGTGCGAGCTAGAAGCGTGGTATGGCTTTCTTGACGAAAATTAGCGAGAGCCACAGTTTTGCTGAAAAAATAAACGCAAGCAGGCCGTGTTACGGTCATTGTTAGTTTGTAAAAAAAGGAGGCCTCAAGTAAGCCGGGCTTTTATTTTTCCTATCTCTCTGCATTTTGTCTCTCTGTGCATGTAGCAGTCAAACAGGAAGATGTTCAGCGAACAAGTGTACGACAAGTTCTCCATCAAAATAACACGGCCATCCTGTGCCGGCATATACCGATCTTCGTCGAAGAATACGTCAAGGGCGACAGACTCTTTATACATGGTAGCACAGATTCCACTGATATGAACTAGAAGCCTTCCAACCATTCATGTGAGATCAGATATTCGTGAAAAAGGGTTATAAAGCTCTCAGGCAAAGTCCACACTTACGCGAGGTAATTAAAAAGTATAAAGGTGCGTTCACAAAATAACTGATAAATAATTTGTGTGTGTGTATTGAAGCATACCAAAACTTTACGTTCCCGCGACATATGTTGCACAGCCACCTTCCAAAAGAAAAGAAAACACGCTTTAATTAGCATATTAAATGGTGTGAGCAGAGCCTTCACATCAACGCATATCTATACATAGTGTTCACGTCACGTAACAAACAGGTTCTCGGTTAAGTACCCAGACATTGAGGTCACCAGGACTTTTTATCTAATTATAGACATGGTCTGTGCAGGGAGAGCACACGCAGTCGTATGGTCACCGCGTTCTTTCGTGCTCCCACCGCTATCTTCTGTTCGCCATCCACGCCAAGGATGAACAAAAACAGCGCGAGGGGCACCGGCACCGTTGTGATGTCACAGTTTCTTGCTCCGCGCGCGGTCGTTAAGGTCTGTACATGGCGTCTCAACCAGCAGGTGCCCACACATGGCCGCCACGGTGGCGTCAATGAACACTATGTATTCGCATCATGGCATTTCATTTTAAGTTATGAACTTATGACACGCATAAATAAAAAAATGGCAGCATATCCACGGAGTGAATGATGGAGAGTGGGGCGAAGAATTCGTCTGTCCATTCGTTCTTGCTTCCGTCCGTCCATGCGTCCGTCAGTGTGACCATCCATGCGTCCATCAGCCCGTCCGTGCGTGCACCTGTTCGTGCGGCCGCCCCTGCGTTCGTCCATGCATCCGCCCCTGCGTCCGTTCATGCGTCCATCCATGCATCTGTCTGTGTGTCCGTTCGTCCACCTATTCGACACTCCAAGTACCACGATCTCGCATCTTTTCATCGTATATTCCCCATATAAGCACCGCCATCCAGCGGACATTCCAAAGACTAAACGAGAGGTGGCACACGCACACTTTCTTACGGCTTGCGCTTCGAGTCTACTTCCCACCTTTAACCACCTCGAGTTCATGGTATATGTGTGTTTAGAAAAAGTGGTTAACAATTCAGAGTACTCGGTACTCTACTATGGGAGAGCTAAAAGCCGTCCCGTGGGCCTTACATCATATGCTTCAATTACAGTGCCTGCTTCGACGCCTGTTCATCGTATATACTAGTTCACTGTATTCATGGCACTGCGGCCCAACGCTCGCTAAACCTTCCTAAAACCAAGGAGGTTACGTCCAGTGAGTATAACGTAGCAACCTTTTCCTGTCAGATAGTGCTCAATGTACGTGCCAATGGCTGCTAATGGGAAATGAGACACAGGAGAATTCGGCTTTTACTTTCTTACGGCTTGCGCTTCGTATCTACTTCCCACTTTCAACCACCTCGAGTTCATGGTATATACTAGTTTACTTTATTCATGGCACTGCAACTCAACGCTTGCTAAACCTTTATAAAACTGAGCTGGTTACACCCGGCGAGTATAATGTAACAACCTTTTCTTGTCAGACGGTGCTCAATGTACATGCCAATGGCTGTTAATGGGGATCACAGCGTGCGCGTTAACTAAAAGCTGGATGCTCCTGTCTCTCATCCCCAATTAGCAACCAATGGCATGTACATTGAGCACTATTTTTTATTGTTCAACAACGCACAGAAGAAATCACTTACCGGCACTATCTTGGAGGTCGAAATGTTATACCTGTTACATACTACAACGGCTACGAGAGATGAACAGGTGCCGTTATAAGGAGCTTTGCCCCTAAACATAACAGAGAGGCAAGACATCAGCGCCCGTAGAAAAGCATCTGGCACTACGTTACTGTCATAACGTTGCTAATCGTCCTCATTAAATATATATCCCTGTCTTTCGTAGAACACTCGTCACTGCCTAGTGCATCCAACAATCTGCTAAACAAGACCTTGCGAGCAGTGAAACGCGCCAGACTGATAATGATGGGGACATTGATTAGTGGATTTTAGTGGGGCAAAATCCAAGTGTGGCCAAAAAGTGGCTCGTCTGAGATCGCGATAGCACTGGCAAGTAAACTACGATGACGGCATTGAATATGGCTCCAAAGTGGCTTTTAAGATCAATCGCCATAGTTAATTCGCTTTCACGTTGGTGCAGTTGTCTATGTTTAGCATGTGCGTTCAGGCACAGTTGGGCTGCGAGACTGTCCGTTGAGTTCAGATCGTTAAACAGCAAACTGCTCCATGTCGACCGATCGCTGTAGGTCAACTAGGCGCAATCAGAACACGAGCTCCAGCCGGTATTGTCGTTCTCGAAACGTCAGCACCTCACAGCTTCAGCGAAGTTGTTTTGCTGCGCTCCTGTTTATGAGTTCACTGCCTGGCACGCCGTTTTTTATTGCTCACACTAACTCTGGACCATTATTGATTGCCAGGCGCATCAGAGCAAGCGCTATAAAGAATTAAATGCAGACACTTGCGCTCAAAGACGGGGAAATTACGCATATTTTAGACTGGCCCGGAAGCTTTGTCCCAGTGGAAATCACCAATGCACTGTAACGACTCCTATCCCTGTTCCTTTTATAAATCTCTTACTCTACTGAGTTTTTTTTTGCTTTTTGCTTTATTGCTGGGTTTTTCACACATAATGATCACAGCTAAAGAAAAATACGGAAGCAGGTGAGTGGTAAACCTAGCGACGCATATTTATAGTGAGGATGGCTAGCTAAATTGCACTTCACAAACTCGTATTTCCTTTATTACTCCTGTTTAAGATACGTGAGCACCCAGTACTTGATTCAGACATTCAGCTCAAAAACTAGCGCTGCAGCCGTCTGTGTGAATGTCGTCTTGTTTCTCTGTCCGAGTCACTGCCAAGAAAAAGAGACATGGTGCGTAGGCGATAACAAAAGCACCATTATAAGGAGGAACGTGCATTAGCACTTTGAAACGAGTAATCACAATCTTCGAGACTTTGGAAAAAAATATGCGTGAGCTTCTGGTCTGCCTCGTTCTATGTATGCAAATTTCAACAGCCGGGCTATGCAAATGGCCACGCTATTTTTTCCCGATCGATTGTGTTGCTCCTTCGTTCCTCTCGTACCTTTATATATATATATATATATATATATATATATATATATATATATATATATATATATATATATATATATATGTGTGTGTGTGTGTGTGTGTGTGTGTGTGTGTGTGTGAGAGAGAGAGAGAACAACAACCGAGTATGAAAAACGACGTATGATTACATGTCTTCAACACTTTGAGAGAAAATATACTAAACAAAATTGCACACAATTAGTGCTGGTATTCACGGTATCTAAATTTATTTCTTTTTGGAGAGCTTCCTTCTCACTTCCGGTGCTACCTTCGTGATGCACAAGAAGCGGTAAGGTGCCTAGACGCCCTTCTCGCGGCTTAAACCACCATATCGCAGATGTGACAGGCAGCAGAGTGCACGTTACGGAGGGGCGATAGCCCTGCGAAGCAAATCACCCGGAGAAATCGCGTTCACTGAGGCAGCCTGGGCACTTTTGACAATAACACAAAGTGAAAAGAGCAACATTAATATTTTAAACTTTCACGCATGATGTGCACATCAGTGATGAACACTAGCCATCATTGATTGTACGGCTTATTGATTATGGTGACGTTCCGGTAGAGCGCGTTGAGATTACTTTCCTTTTCTTGCATTTTTCCTTCGATACTTGTTTTCGCGTTCATCTACCTTTTCGCACCGCTTATCATGGACCGCATGCTTTTATCATTGCGAACGTGCTAGCACGTGTACGAGACAGCAAATGATGCGTCGAATCCATAAGGTAAACAGAGGCAATAGGGATGAAAATTGTCAACCTTGTTATACGCCATTATTAACCATAGGTGGGGATCCGAAATTGAAGGTAAGAACTTTCCAAGTTTCTTCAGACCCATGCTCTCGAAAACAATGACTGTGGTGAATTTTGATGTCAGTTTGATATTTTGACGTAACCCTCGCTAAGCGTACTTTGTGTCAACTGCAACGGCTGTTATCAATTTCAAAGAAACACGTGCGAAATACACCGCGCAATAACGAACCACACTTTAGTGCACCAGAAAACTTATCCAGGGTTCAATGCGAGTGAGGCGTCCTGTCGTTGCCGTCGCTATCAGTGATATCTGGAAGGGACGCCTCATGAAGGAAACGCAGGTGACTAATTGCTTGACTATATGCAGTGAAAGAAAAGATACACCGAGATCTGCTTGTTGGTTTTGAAAAACATGAACGCTGCACCTTCACGTCTGTTTTCTTTTTTTTTTCAATGCATGAACACCGTTTATCGCCTCACTTCATGCACAAGCAGGTGCGTTTGCTTTTAACATTTAAAATCGTATCACAATTTAACACCTCTTTATCATAACACTTAAAAGTGTCACCATGTTGATTAAAGCAGTCTTGAAAATAAAGCGCAAAAAATGCTAGTTTTAGAGAAGGATTTAACAGTGCTCGCAGATATGTCCCTTCACTGGCAGTTGGATATCCCAAGACCGGTCATGAGACATCGTTACAACATTCCAGCGCATCGTAAAACAACAGGATGAAAGTAACATATATAAACACGTTCACCTGCATACCACCGTTCGGAGAGGGTGTAGGCTTCAAAATTTGAGTGCACGGAAAACAATTTAACTTCCTAAATTTTTCGTTTTACTGTCGTTTCTTTTTTCGAAGCATCAATACTTCGTCCACTGTGTTAGTGCAGTGATTACGGGATTCGCCTACTAACCTAAAGGTCATAGTTCGGACTCTGGCCGAGGCAGTCGCATTCAACGGAGACGAAGAAGTGCTAGAGGCCCATATAGTGTGTGATAACAGAGCAGGTTAAACAACACCAGGCGGTCAAAATTTCCGGAGCCCTTGATACTGCTGGTTGCCTTATAATCATATCTTTGTTTGAGCACGTAAAAGGTCAGAAATATTCACTGCCATTTCAATAACTTTTATTTTTCTAATTGATACAACACGTCATAACTTTTACCACAACGGCAGTGTCTGTCACACAAATGTAAGGGCAGCTGGCATCAAAAGACAAAATACCAACAAAAACATTCGGCACATCCCACGTACCTTTTGAATCGATGTGAGAAGCATGCGGAAGGAAGGTAACTGTTGCAAGTTTTTTTTTATTCATTGAAACTAAAGAAATGGTGCTAAAGATGTGTACGAATGTACGCACAGATATGTTACACAGTCACATGTTTACTGTTGCGTAACGATACCAAGAGCAACATGGATATTAGCAACACCATAAGAGGTATTTGACGTATGCATGTGGGAAGTAGTGGCCAGATATTGCACCAGGGTGGCCGATCCTTCTCTGGTGAGTGAGTGCGTTCCCGGCAGTTACCGGTGAGGCCGCACCCCAGGCCTCGTAATGCAGTTCCATCACCACGCGGATTGTTTTTTTATCCGGTTGGGAACTGCGCGGCACCGGGATTTGAACCACGGATCTTTCGCATGCGAGGCGGATGCTCTAACCACTACGCCATCGCTGCTTCTTACCATAACAGGTATACACCTCTTATGGTGTTGATATGTAGCTGACATGTAGCCCTTCGACCCGCGAAGATGGCGGCCCTCGACAATGCTAGATAAACGAGCTTCAGTGGATGGCGCGTCACTACAATTGTCTTTACCAGATGTGACGGCTTTATTATAGGAGTAAATATGTACTTTGTATAAGATTGAATAGCCAGCACTGCAACCACAACCGTTTCACCAATATCACGGTCTACTTGAAAAGCAGTTCCGAGACCTGGCGTGGTTTTGTGGTAATAATTGATTGCCAAGCGTAATGCAGTGGTTCAATTTCTGTTGGGATCATGATATTCATTCTACGCATTCGTTTCGTCAACGCTTCCGATGAAAAGTTTCAGGGGTGAAACTCCGTAAAACTGACCTGATTGGCGTACATCTCGCCCCACGAAACCCAAAACGATACTGAACACCTGCACAACAAAAAACGAAAACAGATTTGTAAAACACCGACATTATTTGTAATCAACAATATATACGACAGCACAATACATGATCACCCACGCTGTCCGTTCATTCATCCGTCCATTCATTTGTCAAGGCATCTGTCCATCCATGCATTCGTGCATACGTCAACCTGTCCGTTCATAAGTGGAAACGCTTTGCTCCGTCCATCTCTGTGTCATATACTGTCTTTGCATTCGTTTATACGTCCACCTGTCCATCCGCCCGTGCATACGTACACCTATTCGTTCATCCATGCATCCGTCCATCCACTCATCCACCTGTCCTTTAAACTAGTCGGTGACATCAACGTAGACATTATGGACCATAGTACCTATTCGCCGTGAGATCGAGTGGAGTCGCCGCCTGGCGGCAACTGGCTGAAGCGCACCAGTGTCGATTGCTTCGTGCGTCGCCTGCTAGCCATGTCGTGTTTGCATGTGCGCGTACGTCATGCACGTTCTAAAGGCTGGTTTGTTCGGTTATGTCAGTGCGAGTTTAACTTCTTGTACGCATGCCTGAAATGACGTACGAAAGCATTTGGTCTTGCTCGGCTGTCAACGTATTCTTATAAGATAGAGTACAACTTTCCAGAGTGTAGTCGTACCTTCCATTCACTAGAATAATTTCTAGGTGGGTGCTACTTGCTGCTTCCAGCGCATCGTAAAATGCACTTGGCATCGTCCTAAACATAAGGACTATTGAATGGTGTGTGAAGGCAGTGGCTTAGCGACTAGGTTGAAAACCAAATCGAGGCTCTAGGCCTCGCACTTGTGCGCTGCTGATAGTTGTACAATTACTGCACTAGTATATCGATTATTCGCTGAGCTTTAGTTATGTTATATGTCTGTGGTGCTATTGAATATATATATATATTACCATCAAATAAAGAGTGACACTTCGTTACTTAAACTGTACTTAAAGCAGAGTTGCCGTGCGTAACCATGTTCTTGAATTAAACAACGCTTTTCAAAGCACAGACATTCAAAATTAATTCTGACGGCGAGCCTTAGTTTTAATGGATATTTCACTGCAAATCTCATCTCTTTACTTTTTTCACATTGTCTAGCTCATTTGTGTGGCATTGCTATTGACATACGGGAAACAGCGGCCATTTTTGGTTTGAAAAAAAAAAACATGCTCGTTCTTCAAAATAAGCTGACATTTGTTTTATTTACTTTTTTATTTACACCATACTGACAGCGCCATCAAAGACATTACTATTAGGAGGTAAACACAGTATGGGCAGGCTGATACATCAAATATAACCAACAAGAACTAAACAATCGGCACAAAAAAGAACAAACTACATACAAGCCCAGTATATATGAAAATAAAGGCAAAAAAAAAAGCTAAGTCCACAAGACGCAAGTTTGGCAGCTTGGTTTTAAATCAATGCCATAGTTTACGTGTATTTTTGTACTCCGCCTATATTGCAAAAACATCATAATAAGCGTTCAGTTCCTCATGTATTTCATCTAACTGAGCCTTCAAATAGTCATACACACGTCTCGGCACGCTGCTAGTACATTTGGCATGCGTAAGTTTTATTTCAGATATTACAACACTGTGATCACTAACTCCAGGAGCTGCTATGGTAGAAATCACCAAATTAGGGTGGTTTATCAACAGCACATCGAGTACGTGAATTCCTCTTGTCAGTTGAGGCACCATTAGAGACTGCGAGAACGAATTCACTGTATGCATCATTTCTTGGCACAACCGACCATCATATGAAATTAGCGACCCTGAGCATCCTTGCGACGTTTGGGAGATTGAAAATTGCACCTATCACCAGGTTATCTGCGTGTATTGTTTGAAGTGCAGATTTGAAGCCGCCTAGTAAAGTGCCTTATAAAAACAAAATACAGTCAAAGTACGTTTGTTAGAAAGCGTTATTTGACAGAAAATAGCCTCGCATTCTTCTATCTGAGCAGGCAGCTGAACAAACAAAAGGGTTTTTTTTTCTCGATATACTGGTATGGAAACTCCTCCTCTTCTACAATTCCGATCTTTTCTGTAGCATTGCCTGGAAACATCTTTCTTCGCTATCTCTTGACCATGGCTCGGTTCCCGAGATTATTGTTGGTTTAAATACATCAATGAGCGCGCCAAACTTGTGAACTCTGTTTTATACGTGGACAGTTTATTACTCTAAATGTGACATTACCATCGTTTTTTGATTAGGTCCGTTGATTTCAGCAATGGGACTGTTTCTGACGTTGGCGCATGAGACTATGAAGCCATTAAAGTTTTGTGTAATGTGGTTAACTGCTGGTGCGTGCCATACATAACAAGCTTAGGTTTTCAGAAACCATTCATTACGGGTAACATTGCTTATATTTTCTACTCGAGTCATTCAGGTGGTTCTTCAAAGTGAACCCTTGACGGTGCCTCTTGACAGCGCGTTAAGCTGTGCGTAACTATCAGTCGAATCTTTTCGCGCAGCGCTCATTCATAGTATAGTAAATACTGCTCTAAATCATCAAACAATTTTTTCTAAACAAGTCACTCGCATTAACGCTTGTTGGAATTGTGCTGGGAACCAGAATCGTAAGTTTAGCCCATTGAGATCTGCAACAAAATCCTTTCGGTTTGTCTCCGAAATGGTGCGTTTCGAAAAAAGTTTATGATAATTCTCTCGAATACATCTTACCTACGTTCTGTCTCAATGGACTTTCCACTGTGTATTGATAGGCCGTAATTTAAACCTTCCAAAGTAAGTACGGCAACACTGATATATATATAAAACTCGAAAACTGAACCACAGCCCAAACAATCGTCCTTGAAAGAGAAACTTGGCGCAATCTTTTTTTTTTTGTCCCCTACGACTGTGTTGTCTTCATTGTAGCTCTTATTGCAAGTTTCACTCCCGGCTAAGTGTAAAAGAAGCGCATGAGTGGCGCCTCCTGCGGACAAATACACAGCTGCACCTGCGTTTAAGACATGCGATCCACCCAATCGCATACGCCGGTTCCTGCCCGTGGTGTGGAAGACAGCCAACACTTGCTCACATTACGTGGGAATACGAGTTCGTACCACCCAAAATTAACATGCCTCAGATTCCGGCGCAAAAAAAAAATTAGGACGGAAAAGTGGGAGATTTTGCTCGCCAGTAAGAAAAAAGGAGACCCAAGTGGCGCTCCACGACCAAGCGCGATGGGCTCCTGAAGCCAGTGGAACACTTGTCTGGGAACCCCAAACAACTTCATCTAATCCTTCTTCGTGTTTTGTTAAAAACGTTTTTTTTTTCACTCCAGTCAGCACAAGTAAACAATCAAAGGTTCAAGTAAAACTATGAAAAGTGGGATTAAGACTTCAGAGCTCTAGATTTAACTCTCGCGATATACTATGGCAAAACAAAAAGAAGACTAGGAACCAACTTTTTTTCCAGCATTTGAACAAAGCAATGGTCAAAATGAAAATCGTATATTTCGGATGAAGAAGAAGTCATTGCGCACAACGGAATTTCCTTCGAGGAATCAACAAAAGTTGCACAAAAACACAACACCCAACACGATTCGAAAGAAGATCTCATGGCGAAAAGCGGTGGCAAGATTAATAGTTTCTCATTCGAACATATTTCAGACTGTCAAGAAGCGTGGCTTTCACTCATATTTATCAGCGCAAAATCGCACAACAGCCAACAACTGCTTCTGTTTTATGTTCTTTGCATACCTATACTGCTTCGCTCATTTATCTTCACTGTGGATGTGTTCCGTTGCTGTTTGCTGCAGCTGCTGTAAACAATTCTCTTTTTAGATCCAGCAATCTTCTATATTTTTCCGGCCTCCCAACTGTGGTATTCAGAACTGCCAAGCCGAAGTCACAAGCGCTTGCTGCAAAGGCGCCCGCTGTCGAGTTCTCAATATATTAAGGGCTGCCATCATTCTGCTCTTGAAGAGCATCAGCACTATTGATCCTGGCACACACTAGACGACTGGCAGCAGTTTGCTGAGGCAGTAAATCAAATGAAGGAGGCGCTGATTCGGAACCGTGCGAAAAGAGTGGTTCTATGAAACTTTGTGTGCTTCAATTCACTTCGAATATGGGTATTTCCACTACAATGGCCGAAATTATTTCTCTTTTGCTTTTACTGCAGCAAGAAAGCATCGCACGCACTGAGTGTCACCAATTTAAATCGAAGCAAGGCCTCTGTTTTCAGGCCATTCGAATATTTCACCACGCAGCCCGCGAGAGCTGCCTCAATTTATAGTTATTTTGGCTTCTTTCCACTTCGATTGCGAAGCTCAGTGAAGAGGTTTCAAAACAACTCGTGGTTTTAGATCGACTGAGAAGCACTCTATCAATTGCTATGATTCTTTATTAGGTAGCTTAACCCAGGATACATTCTAGCCCTTTGTCGATCTTATTTTTATTTCCAAAGCCTTCATCTGTCACTACGTTGTATCGAGGTACGTCGGAACAGCTCAATGTGCTGACAAAAATTTAGTATTTGATGCTCGGGAGCATGTGCGGGAGCGCAAGGTGAGAGTGCTTCGATGCCTCAATGAGCCCACCTCGCTACTGGTGCGGCTATCACACATGCAATTTTAGCTTCCGTAGTAGCATCTGGTGGCAGCTTTCTCAACTACGTTATCGTTACCAATTTATTGCCACGCTTACGCTCGCTTACGTTTGCTCAATTCAAAACTATTTTCATGGCTGTCGAAGACTTGATTGCTCTGCGTGGCTTGTCCCTCCTGGAACGCATCAATTTCACTATAGAAAAGTCGATGGCGACTCAAGCATAAATATAGAGCACTTAAAATATCCGAATAACCTCCGAAGAAAAAAAAGGCCATGTACTTGCGTGTTCGAAATAAACACTCATAGTAGAACGGATATCCATCCTTAGAACAGAAAATAGCAATATGGTAAAATTTCCACTCGTTCATACTACTCCACTCGTTCAACACTACTCATCACACTAATTATTCTCCTGCAGTGGTTGTTTGGGGAAATTATTTGTTCTCGGTTGTTTCTGCAACATGAGTATCTGCCAACGGCTCTGTATTCTAATGAGAAGAAACATGTCGAATTGTACACAATTACAACTATCTGGCAACAGATATCGCGTGGCATGTGAATTTAGAGCAATCTTTGGAGAGTTCATTGAACAACATTTCAAAACGATATTGCATTATAGAAACGTATAAAACCATGTACGCCCGCGCTCGCAGATTACGAGTACACTCTGAACCATATAAACGAGCTTTATTGGTGATCACAAACAGACGTGAATGGAGAAAGCTCTCTGTGAAGGTATCGTTCAATTATTTCACATTGTGCAATAAAGGATTTGTTCGTTGAACAAAAATGTAATGCCGTAGTCGACATGGGAGGATGCCACCATCGCGAGCATTTCGACATTGTGGGATTTGATGGTCGTGAGATGGTTTATTTGTTGGGCAGTTACTCGTGCCAGCAAACGCTTGACGGCCGATGAAAGACGCCATCCCCCCTCCCCCCCCATGCCTAGACCAACCTATTTCAAGGCTTGAGAGGAGGTTGCAATCGTCAAACTTTTGCAATAAATCTACGCCTACGTGAGGAGTTCACTAGATTCAGAAGCTCGTTTCCGACTGACACGTCCCTAGTGATTGCGACCGAGAACTGCTGTATTGCATTGATGGTTAGTAAGTTTCTAAGTTGTGATAACTAGGAATCTGAAAAGCACGAAGTTGCTGCGTGTTTTTACAGACTGCGTGATATTTTTAAGGGCAAAGCTCCTTAATGGTGCATTAAGACGACGGACCGAATCCGGATTTGTCATGGACGCGGACAGCTAATCCGCGGATGATCCGCCTGCAGGCGCATCCACATGACGGACAGTGTCTTAGGGTAAAACAGCCAGATTACCCTCGACAGCAGACTCGGCGCTCACCTGCGCCCGCTGGCAGCAGACCGGTTTGAGATTATTCAACATGGATGCCCGCAAGAAGCGACACTTGGCTGCGATGTCTGTCGCGTTATGACAAATGAACGAGGAGGGTTATTCTTTCAGGAAAAAAGGTAGTTGCTGGCAGAATGTTCTTTCAACACCATTGTTCCCCACGTGTAGAACTTCTGAACGCGTCTCCCATCCGTATTTAGAAGCAGCACGTCGCCGGTTGCAGAAGTTAGAATATTTCCCCACCATGGTGGCTAAGAATCTCGCGTGTCAAAACAACGGCGGTGACATTTCCCGAACCACAAAAGTGATTTCTGCGTATTTAGTCCCCTGAGAACAAAGCCCCCGTAAACTAAGTAAACCATGCTCAAGCGTAGATCATGCCGATCAGTCATGCAGCTAGCTGTCCGTGAGCCATGGAGGACATGCCGCGAGCAGACGAAAGTGTACTGGTTGCCACCAACCCTGAGCTATTCCGCTGAAGTACCGGCTCTCTCCCACCAGAATCCCGATGTGAGAAATAGGTTAGGGTCATCCGTCCGCGAGCCGCGCGGACGAGTCGCAGATGAGGGGAATTGCTGCTGCGAGGTCACGTGACGCGCCGTCCGTCCCGCCCCATCCGGATTCGGTCCGTCGTCTGAATGCACCAGAAAGCGTGGGTCTGTACATTTTTCGATGCATGTATGTATGTAGTAGTACGTAGCCACCAGTGGCACATACCCGCTCTAGAGCGGGTATGTGCCACAGGGATTGCGAGATGGCAGATGTCAGTACTTGGAGTGTTCACTAGATGAACGCACGGACGGACGGACGGACGGATGGATCGATTGGCGGACGCGTGGACGGATGGACACACGAACGGACGGACAGGCGGATGGATGGACGCAATCACGGACGGACGCATGGACAGACGGACGGATGGTCACGCTGACGGGCAGAAGCAAGAATGAACGGACGAACGGAAGCATGGACGGGTTGACGGACGCTTTGCCCCACTCATCATCATTCACTCCGTGGATATGCTGTGATTCTCTAAATGTTCCTGAGCATTCGGCGCTTGTCCCGCTAACAAATAAGTGTCATACTTCAGAGTTGCAGTATATTGTAGCACTTCTTTTGGTCAAAGCTGCCCATTATATTGAGTATAAACTATCGTGAATTCGTGTCGACAGGTCTTGCGGGGTTGCATATTTGTAAGCTTAACTGAAACTTTAAAAGAAGTTTTTCAGGTGAGATATTTAGACGACAACACGAGCGAGAAATCAGTCTTCAATATTCCGCTACGATTGTTTCTTGTTTACACGCAGCAAACCTCATCACAATCAGTACAATGATTGGGGATAAAAGGATACTTACTCCTCCTCGGAATATTAGCTTTAGCAAGGAGGTGAGTGAAACGTACGTGAAAAGTGCGCCCATAGGGAGCGCTCTTCATCGCTTTGACAATAAATTGATTGATACGTGGCGTTAAACGTCCCAAAACCACCATAAGGTTATGAGACACGCCGTAGTGGAGGGCTCCGGAAATTTCGACAACCTGGGTTTCTTTAAAGCGCACCCAAATTAAAGCACACGGGCCTACAGCATTTCCGCCTCTATTGAAAACTCCGCCACCCCAGCCGGGATTCGATCCCACGACCTGCGGGTCAGCAGCCGAGTACCTTAGCCACTAGACCACCATGGCGGGGCCTTTCACAATCAATTGATCAGCCTGTTAAATCTATAAACTTTGGACGCTCGAGAACGTGGTCTAGTTAACAACTACCTTGTTTTTAGAAAAATTCGAAAAATTTCAATGCTCGGGGCAGGTTAACCGTGTTTAGGAATGGTCAAGCTCAGAGTCGTAACGCGTAGGAAAATGAACTGTTAGATTGAAGATTTGTCGCTGCGAGAGTCACAGATGTATTTCGATCATATGATAATTCAGTGAGGAGAAGGAGGAGAAATAAACGCGTATTTTTCGAAACGCTGTCGCGGTGTAGGTTCCGCGTCCAACTTAGGTGGGAGGTCTCCTTATTCTAGGAACCCTCTAGCCTTCACTGCCTCCTTGGCCCTGGCGACGAGACGTCGTTGTTGGTCCAGGTCCTCCAAAGCGAGCTTGGCCTCTCCCGTTTCGAGAAGGTGTTCGTTTTCTTTACCAGCGCCGCAGGTGTTCAGCGAAAGTAATAGATCTGTATTTGTGTTGCATGGGCACTCGAGGATCAGGTGGAAAAACGTGTCAGGTACGGTCAAATCGGGCAAACAAAGAAGGAAATATAAAGGTGTAAGACAGGAAGGTCGACTATGAAACCTTCTCGTTGGCTACTTTACATATGATTTGATTGATTGACTGATTGATTTGTTGGGTTCAACGTCCCAAAATCACTATTTGATTATGAGAGACGCCGTAGTGGAGGGCTCCTGAAATTTCGACCACCTGGGGTTTTTTAACGTGCACCCAAATCTGGGTACACGGGCCTACAACATTTCCGCCTCCATCGGAAATGCAGCCGCCAGAGCCAGGATTTGATCCCGCGACCTGCGGGTCAGCAGCCGAGTACCTTAGCCACTAGACCACCATGGCGGGGCTACCTTACATATGAATATTGAGGAAGGGGAGTAGGAAGATAAGAAAAAGAGGACGGAAGTGAAGAAAAAAATTGGCCACGTATCTGCATGTAATCTGCAAAATGTCGTCGAAAGACGATAGTCTTGCGTGTGGAGAGAGTGAACAAAACATTTATTTGATGTTCTGCGCAAGGAAATCGGTGAATGGTATTCCGGAATCGCTGCGTTAGTGCCTCGAGCGTGCAGCGGAGGCGAACGAGCGCATCAAGTCACGTCACACGTGAGAAATGAGCGCCATCTGGCAGTTTCTTTTGAAAAACAAAGTGCGCGGCCGTGCGCGCCTGTCTCAGATGTGATAAGGTGTAGAACGCGAGGCGACGGGTAGGTGCCACAACCATCTCGTCTTAGCAAAGCGTTCGAAAACTCCCCGTTCCGTGCAAGCGTTGCATGGTAAGCGCAGCTGATAAGCGCTTATGTCCCAAAAATTACTTATGTATGCCTTTTCTAGTAAGAGCTGCATATTCAGAATATATGCGTGTTGTTATGGTGCCCCACTTATGCGCAATAATTGCTTTTTAATGGACAATCACACAAGCACGATCGCTCAACTTTGAACAACATTGGTGGTCACTGCAGATGGAGTCAGCCATTTCAAGCACCCGATGCCGGTAAGAGTATACAAACAGACAAATGTACAGACAGACAGATAGACCAAAATTTTTGCGTCGAACGTCCCCAAGAAAGTCTATCGTCTTTAAAAAAAAACACCAGGCCTGCACGGTGGACACAGCGCAGCCACAGCGAAAGCTAGAAGACCGGTCTTTCAGAGCCTTTTCAAAACACCCATTGGGTAACTACTGCAAGCACACTTGCTTGGTACCCACCAGGGCATTAATAATAAACTTTTGCATAGTAGGCACGCATTCGCTACGCTATTTTCCGTCATTGTTCTGAGAAGCGTTCTATTCGCCTAACACTTGCAAGGAATTTTGTGCGAATTGTCCATACAGTGGCTGGCGACGATGAGGCATTATGGCTGAAGTGGGTATGCGCCAAAGTTAATAGGGGAAACCAGAACAAGCTTTTGTGATGGTTTGGAGTAGTGGACGGCCCACTCGTTACGCTATTTGCATTGTGCGACGACTGGTTGGTCTTTCGCTGTTGTGAAATGCTTTAAAAGTCGTATTAACGGGATTGCTTTACCGACATCAAGCCTGCCTAAGGCAAGTTTGACAAGTCACAAGCACCGGATTAGCTCATTGGTAGAATACTGGGATGGCACCCAGCGGACCCGGCTTCGAGCCCCACTGTGCCGTTGGTGCTAGGTCATGCCTGCCTAAGGCAAGTTTGAAAACAAGTTACAAGCAACGGCGGAACTCAGAGGTAGAATACTGGGCTGGCACCCAGCGGACCTGGGTTCAAGTCCCACTGTGTCTGGTGTAAGTTTCTTTTCTAATTTCGCGCATTGTGGTTATGGACACCGGTGGCAGCAAACAACAACAACAATTGCGCGTGACCCGGAAAGTGATCTCATGACAGCTTTCGCTGTAAAAGGCAGCAAATTTACTGCCGAAGTGTTGCCAGAGGAGGTCGCCTATAGGCCCATCGTCTTCAAAAAGCACCCGAGTGCCTTCACAGCCTGCTGAACGGACGAGATGTGGAAATGGTGTTCCAATAGCACGGACAGACACTGATTGTTCAGTCTTCGCAGAGCATTTGCAAGTACCTGCCTTTCCTGTGGTAAATAGAGCACACTGCATGGCATCGGAAGGGGTCGATGTTTTTTTTTATTACCGTAAACATCGCATGCCATCCCATCAGTCATTTCAATTAACTCTGTATTTGTCTTTGTGAAGGCAACTTCCCATCGACAATAGGGTAGACTTTCACAAAAGTCTCCCGTAGTCGCAGGCGGGAGAGTGACGTTAGACGTCAGTGGGGACAACGAACCGGCGTTTGCAGGTGAAACATTAAGAACGTCTGGGGCAAACTAAAGCACTTGTGCAGTGCATAACCCTCAGGTAACAATAAATTGCGATAGAAAAGCGAGAAACATTGTCTACACGTCGCCATTTCGGTTAGCTAAAGAATAGGCTGGGTTCGTCGTAGTAAAAGCCAATCGCAGTTACCAGATGCGCAAATTAAACAACTGATTGTGCCAAATATACGGCGAAGTCATGCAGTGACATTGCTTCACAACTCGGTAAGCTTAAACTACCAAAATCTAATTATTGTTTCTGACGTGGCAGGTTTCAGATAACTAGGGCAGGATGGCATAAAATGAGAGAAAATTATAAACACGTGAATATATATTATTCTTCCACTCGTTACCATTAAACGTAAATGAGAAATTTTTCTTCGTAGATAAGGATTGTGCAACACGAATATAACTATATTGCCGCAGTTCTAAAGCTTCCTATAAAAAAATTTGAATGCACCTGCTATCTCAATTTGCCCACGCCTGTGGGGCAAAACAAGACAGTGTGAAAAAAAATTCATCTTTTCAGTTGTTTCATTCATGCCGTAAGCCCTCACGTAGTCTCCATAAGGCCAGTTCTTGTACCCCGCGCCTCGAATCAAGACAGACAGCGGCACTCTGTTTCCCAGAACTCGTTGCGTGCCATGTTCAGTCTTTCTTTGTGCAAATATTGTCTTTTTTGAACGCTTGCACTTCATCAGAATATTTAACGATTGAAATTTATATATGTTCTCCCACCTCTTCTTCAACTCTATTCGCCGTCTTGATGCATAAATGCGCGGGCATTTCGTGGGTGGCAGCATCGTGAGCCGGGATTTGTGAGGCGATGTGTTGAGGCTTTTCTATCACTTCTTGTTTTTAAAATTTCGGTATGAAAATATTCCCATGAAAACTCGATTCTAAAATATTTTTTTGTGAACTGGTTGAGTCAAAGATTCTTCCGAATTTCATGCGCATTTTAAGAGCATCCTTAGGAACGCGGTACAACCTCGCTGCTGCGTGAAGTGAGTGAGTCCTGTCCAGAACAGCAATCTGGGCTATCTAATGTTTTTACGCCAGGAAGCTCTATATATTGTACCCTCTTGTGCGTCCTAACTCTCCTAACTCTCCCAATGAGTGTAAGTAAATAGTTCACATAATAAGACACTCTCTCAGGCCACTTGATGCTTTTTGTCATCCTTTGCCTTTGGCAAGCTCAAATTTTGAAAAAAATTGCCACTTTGGTCGAGAGCATCAAATAACCTAAACTTTTGGGGGTAAGTAACTAGATGTATAAAGTAACCAATTAAATATTTACTTTGTTGTACTGATGCCGGAGTACCTTCATGCATGGATCCGAACATTTGGTTCAACAGAGTTGCACCCCTTTTTGACGGGTCCCTAACACACCAACACTAGTCACTTATTTTTCCAGCGCGAACTTTGCGTGCAGCCTTCAGCTTTTACACATAAAAAGATATACAAGTACCAGTTTTACTGCTGAAAAAAACAAGAAAAGGCGCTTTTTGTATTAGCTTCAGAGGCTGGCACAGTCAAAATGTCGCGTTTTGCTTCGTGTCTTATTTTACTACACTCTACCCTACATGCGCTGCAAGCTTAGAACAGTGAAGCTTAGAACTATGAAGTGCCTCGATCAATACGTAATCACGCTGAGGTTACGCTTCAGGTGGAATTTAGCCATCCTGACGCCACGCTTCACGCACAGTATTTATAAGCATTAGGAGCCCCGTAAATGTTGAGTTACATTTATTCAGGTTCCCATCGATTTGGTAGTGGGATCGGCTGAGACGTCGTCCGTGGCCGAAGTCTTGTTCTGACGTCCAGGTAAACATAAAACTGGCATAGATTAACGTCTGGCATAGATTACTGTCCCATTCAAGTTAATAGTCTCTTTTTGCATTTCCCTTGCCGGAAGCTGAGCTATAGGTGTGCTGACTAAGTTAACACAATGTATTCGCTGCCCCTGTAGTCGCCAATTAATGCAAAATAGCACGCAAAATTCGAAGAGCTTTCTACGGCTCTCTCGGTTGTGTTCATGGCAGCAATATCGTAAAATCTGAAGAGCCCATAAATTATAGCATTCTGCAGGAGCTTCACCAAAACCCGCACACACCCACACTTTTGCCATCACTATTTGCGCAGTGCATGGTTAGACAGCAAGCGCCGGGGGCCTCTCTGCTCTCTTTGCTCGTACTTGGACATTAGCCGCCCTACTTGGTAGCCGCACGTGCCGACGTTGGGCCTCATTTGAATGCTCATTTGCATCCGCCAGGCCACGCTACGCCGAGTATCTCTCAATGACCCTTCCAAAGGCTAGCACGAGAAGGGCTGAATAAATATGGACAGCTCGATAAAACGATCCGCGCTGTCGCCCAGTCGTAATTGATTTATGCCATCGACGCTCGCTTTGTTCTACGACCGCTGCGGCAAAACGTAGCGGCTGCTGAGCATACCGCACTCCGCTCCATTAACCTCACTATCCCGAGTGCTGCTGTTTTCTTTCGTATTCTCGCATGGCCAGTGCTTTTATCGGTACCCGTGATTTCTGGCCGCATTACGTCTACGCGTATCAAGATTATAATTGCTTATGTAGAAACACCCAGCTTTTCGTTACTATATGTTTCGTTTCGTCATGTGCCAGCTTATGAATGCAAGCGAGACTTCTCGCAGCCGATGGAATTGTTCTAGGAAATAATTCAATAACATTACATCGAAATGTCATTCATTCTCAGCTTTTAGACTGAGCAATAAATGGGGATTTTTCGCACCTCACAGATACACAAATACCGTAGTTTCTAAGGTTGCAAGTAGGTTCATAACTGTTTATGGTGCATTAACTCTTGAGAAACGGAACAAAAACAAAAATGCTAGAGTGGCCCGAAAACCACGTGCGCGTTCTTTAGAAAACATTCACGCTTATTCTTCCCATCGTATGCATGCCACCACCTTCGCCACTTTGAGAACTCATTTCGTTTCGCCCTGTTCTTGAGCATTACCTTTCCTACCGAATTGTACTTATGCATGCAAAGCACTGAAAAGAAACAGTTTGCACCTTTTCAAGCATTGTTTTTGGAGGTAAACTAGCGAAAATGCCACGAGTGGACTTACCAGCAGCGGCGGCGGATTCAGCCGGCTGTGCAAAAGCGAAACACGTTGAGGCATGCACACTCGTCGTTGTTGCCGCTTCCTCTACTTCCAGTGCTCTCGGCGATCGTAATTCAGACCAGCCTCTCGATGAGCGCGTCCTTATCGAGGCCGTGAGTTTTGTTGTGGTCCACGGGTAGCTTTCAAATGCTCCGACACGAACCACCGCCGACGCCTTTGCCACCCCGACGAGTTTATGGCCGGTTGTTCACATCACGTGGTTTGAGCTAGTGCACACAGTGCAACCAAGGCCATCTAAATCCATGAAGCGAAAAGGCGAGCCGCTATAACCTGATGAAAAAAGTCACCATTTTGCCGCAAGGCCGAAGGAACGAATGCGATAGCAACAACGTGGAATGTAACGCTGAGAACGGCAAGCAGATCGAAACGTTGAGCGCGCTGCTCACGTAGAAATGTCCCATGAAAACGACACACACACGACGACAGCGAACTAACAATGTCTATTACTCGACACGTAACGTGCTGTTCAAACAAGAACAACGCACGAAACACAATCGCAGGTAGAGATGAGTGTAAATCAGCAAGTGTTTCAGTTGTTACACCACCCTGTCTATTAAAACCACGCTTTTTTTTTTCTTAAAAGGGACCTGTGCAGCGACCGAAGTGACCTTTGTGGGCTCGGCAACTAACAACATTGTTCAGGTGAAAGCCTGAGGCACGTGACTTCCCCCCCCCCTCAAAAGATAAGCGCGCGTGCACAAGCATCCAACCACCATCTCCCCCTTTGCGGGGTGAAGTGCGCGTGAGAGATAAGCGCGCGTCGACGAGCTGGGCGCCGAGCGCGGGTGCCTTTTTCTCTTTCTTGGGTGTTCATATATACAGATCCTTATACATATACGGTGAATGATGGTCCTGGTGACGGCGACGGGAAAAAACGAGCCGAGACTTTCCATATATTAAAATCAGTATTGGACCAATTTTCTTGCATCAGCCTACCGCCACCTACCGAGTGACTTTCCGATGAGTTTTGCCGCTTTCAGCACCTTTGAGGACAAGTGTGAACAATCTTTTAGCTTCTCTATTTTTAAGTATTGCGAACTCCGAGATCCGTTACGGCAGTGCACAACCAGCGCCAATCATGGAGGGCATGTTTACAACGACAAAACTCACCCACGAGACGCACGGAATTGCAACTTTTGCTGAACTAACTCCTCGCATAGCTTTCACAGCGTTGCACATGATGTTTGAAAAGGGTTATAAAGCTGAGGCAGTGTAGGTGCTCGCGTACGGAAAGCGATTTTGGTAGGGCAAAACAAAGGCCTCATTTTATTGTTGACCCCTGAACCATCCTATCGCTGCAATCGGGTGAGGAATGAGCGAAGAGTGCAGCGCGAAGTGGCAGCGTATATATAGGATGAATATCAGTGCTTGGAGAGAATTATGGAAGGATAAATGTTCGACTGTGTTCAGTTTTAGTTCTTCCTTCACCAACCATTAGCCTCGATCTTCCGAAGATGTGCAACTTGCTAGTTAAAACATTGCAGGCAGAGTAGGAAAAGAAATAACAGAATTAGCCAAAGGGAGTTCACTTTTCTATACGCCATACTGTCAAAAAATAGAAATTATTAAGGAATGCTCTGCAGGTGACTATATATCGTAACTTGCGAAGCACTAAATTGAGACGAGAACGGGCCTTAATAGCACATGTCAAAAATAAAAATGAGGGGGCAGAAGTGAGGGAAAGATGGACGCTTATTATGATGAAAAAACTTGTAAACAGCAGGGGCGCTGAAGCCAATGTTTCGACTTGTGGTCAATTTGTTTTGAAGAAAAACTTTTGGGGGCAGCAGCTGAAATGCACTGGAAGCCTTGAAGCAAATAATACGGCTCTAGAATAGTCGCTATTTGCGAATTTATCTAAATAGCACACCTGTAATAATTATTTTATCACATATATTGTAAGAGCAAACAGCTGCAAGCAACTAGCCAATATTACCCATTGTTAAATCATGCGTGTAGATACAGTAAGCCTCAAAGCATACATTTTTTTTTACTGTGCATTAAAGTTGTGTTGTATATTTTGTTTTAGTTATAACTTTATGTGATAAATCGTATCAAGCACTTTGCATTATGTGTGTTTAGAAAAAGTGTTTGACAATTGAGAGTACTAGGTACTCTACTATTGGAGAGCTGAAAGCCATCCCGTGGGTAATGTCCCTTTAACGGCACCCTAAACGGCACCAAAAACTGCATTATTTCAGGTCTTCTTCAAATTTTAACTAAAAAAAGAGCCTCCTGGAGGCTGGTCGAAAGATGCAGCTAAAAACATTACCACCTCATCATCATCACTTTGTCTCTTTTACACTGCAGGGCGACAGCCTTCCTCAGCGATCTCCGGTTCAGCTTGTCCTGCCTGAGCTAGACACATTCATATCTGCAGATTTCTTGATTAGTTCACTTCGCTTAATACTTTGCCTCCTCAGCCGAGCTTCCGATTGTGTCATGAAGAAGTAGTGGGTCATGCATGTCTCAGTTCTTTACTATAATTGCTTGCACCCTACTCCGTCACGAAGCTACCCACTTGAATCCTCAACAGATGCTTCGTGTTAACTGAAAAAAAAAATTATCTCAGGAGAGGAGACAACGCACGTTGTGAATTCCTGTGCACAAAGCGTACCGTATTCAACGTTATTATTCCAAGCAACTCAGAGTGGCTACCGGAGACACTCTGAATGTGGCAGTTAGATAAGCTTAAATTTTGTACAGCTGGTACCAGCTTGTTCCATTCTTGTTTTCCGATTACCGCGTGTTCCAAACCACTAAACATAGTGTTCATCTCCAACCCGAGAGCGCCCCTACAGAATGGGTACGTTAATATAATTTTTGCAATTGCCATCGTATCCTTACAGCTTTGTCGCACCCACACGATCCGACGCAATTTACTTACCGTCGGCTCCAGACCGTTCACTAAAGAAAGCTCAGTGCCATCTTGCCTTTTGATCTTGCCGCCTCTCAATCTCTCTCTCTCTCTTCCGCAGGTCAGGCCTGTGCGCGTTTGTGTATCCAGCGGGTACCCGGCGGCAGCATAGCTTTCATCTGTTGTCCTCCCGTAGCAGAGGCGCGCAGCGAACACCAAGGCTACGTTGAACTTGGATACGAGTGGCAGTATATTTGCGTGAAGAGGCACCAAGTCCCCTCTTCGCTTTATAGCGGCACGCAGACTTCCTTCCTGCATGCATCAAAGGAACCAAAGTATAGTTGAGCTACCTGTCCTAGCACTCCATCGCTGTCGCAAATTCTGCTCGAGGCACTGTTTGTCATGCCGAAACAAAATTAGAAACATAAACTGGAATTTGTAAACGGAGGGCCAATTGGTCCACAAGCGATATAATATGGCTCAATTACTTCAAGCAGGAGCATGTATATCATAATACTTCAATGAAGTATCAGCGAAGTACAACCGTTCGTTGTGCACTCCGCTAAATATTAGTGTCATAATGGACTGACAGAAGCAAGTAGGTGTTTTAGGCACCGACAAGATGATAATTCCTGTACAGTGTAAAACTGTGGGGGAGCATATGACAGAGACACCACGGACCATTCGTCAATGAATTGCGCTCAGTAACGACAGCAGAAAGCCGAAGCCTCTCTCACTCTCAGCGCACGCTGGTAACACAGTTGGGTATCTCGCAACATTTGAGGCGTGTTCTTGCATCACATCAGTGGTCGGGAAAATATTTTTTCAATCCCCGGGATATTTATGTGGTTCACTGGAAAGGTGCTTTAGAAGGCGTGAGTTGGTTCGTCAAACCTTGCGAGGAGTTTAGGAAAAACAATATGCACGCACAAGGCACTTGAAAAATATTCAACAGTACAAGATTTCCTCGACGTCTACTTGTTGAGTCAAGTCACCATCACGGCACCATACTACTGTCAGCGTTGATGATTGGCTTTGGAACCATGGTCTTACCGAACAAATTCCTCGGTGTACAGGGTGGCCTCTCTAACCTTCGCCAAAGCTTAAAATTATACCGATGCACATTAAGACGGTGCGATAAAGTACATGTCGCTTACGATTGCATGGAGCAAGTCATACTATTTTTTGTATTCTCCTTAGGTCAATCATGTGAGATAGATAAATTACTCATTAGGCAATGAAGGTGGGTAAAAATTCCCGCTAGAAAGTCGGCGATTGGCTTGCGAAACATCCGATAACTTCTTACCTCTTATCTGTGTAGTACTAGAGTTTTGCCTCTTCCTGCAAATTACAAAAAACATGCCACCTTACAGGCCCAATTGCGCGCTGTAATTGAAGTGCTCTAGAGGCAACGCCTGCGGACTACAACATCATCCGTCGACGTGTGCTGCGACTTCGTCGACGTGTGCTGCGCCGTCATAGTGGCGAACAGGTGTAATTGCTGTGATAGAGAGGCTGGCGAAACTGTGTGTTATCATGTTTAGTTAGGGAATGTCTGAAAACTCAGGCGGTGTGGCTCGGAGCTTTGTCAGCCCTTTCGGCTATTGAAGGACGTCCCGACTGTTGCACATATTCTATCTGTTCTCTTCCTTGCCGAAACAGTTTACGTGACATAAAAGAATTAATTGACCCGTGACATCACTCCTATGAGCGGTCTTGATTATTTCATTGGTTTAATACCCCTGTCACACGGCCACCACCAAACTCCGTTGAACACCGTCAACGTAAATCTCCCCTAAGGGGTTCGACGGAGAAGGAGTTGTGGCAGTGTCACACGGCAATGACAAGGTTGTAACAGTTGCCGCGAGGGGGCTCAGCTGGCACTGTTTGATTTTCGGGAAAGTATTCTAATTTGATCCCTATTGATTTTTTTGTGAATCCTCGTTATGCGGTTTTTACAAAAAAGCACTATAAAGTAGATATGCGACTAACAAACCATTAAAAATAATTTGAAATAAAGAAGCATTTGCTAAATGTAGCAATGCTGCTAGTGACGATGGCCACATTGTGCTTTTAGTTGTTTCGTTGCCTGTGTACATGCCCGGTACGAAAGTTCTTATGCTTCCTTGCCTCGTGAGCGCACATTTTGTGTTCTTCAGCCATTATTGACACAGCGGACGGCGTGAGGAAGTGGTGCGATATTGCGCTGGTAATGACGTTGATCGGCTGGCGCCGGCCGGCCCGACTCGCGAGGCACGGTGTGTAGGGAATCGGTGTTGAGAGTAAGTGAACTCTGGCGGGCGTAAATATTGTAAACACGCGTTGTGAATGAGTACTACAACGAAAGAACGTTTAATATTGCTAAAATGTATTATTCTTTCACTGCGGCCACTTAGTGCTCGAAATTTTTCTCCGACCTCTAGATTGCTGAGGACGAGAGTACCTCGTTTCGCTGCGAAGGGAGATCGTTGAACGTCCTTTGCGAAATGCTCCGTTCACCTTCGTTTGCGTAAGGATGGCCGTGTGACACCAACCGCATCTTCGTTGTCGTAAAGACGAGGGAGTTAAACGGTCTTCACGGGTGCCCGTGTGACAGGGGTAAAAGTCACAGTTTTAGCCAATTCAACTAAAAGTTAACCATACAACGCTGCCGTTTGATTCATTGCGTAGATGACTAGGCAGCTTGAAAGGGGCTCACCATAAATTCTACCTCCACTCGGTTAAGGCTAGGAGATTACAACCGACGGGTACCTTGGTAGTAAATATCGAACATCACCTAACCAACGCATTAACATGACCCTCCTTCACCAAAACGTGGAGAAAAAAACCGGTCACACTATTTTCCTCACAGACACTGCCCGTCGTATCTGCGAACAACATTTATAGCATCCGCAGTAATGCAGGCCATGTACCCCGCCTGTTGACTTCGGCTTTCCGTAAAAGCGGTTCTTTTGCTGTACGTTTGCTCATCGCAACTCAAATTACTCGCGTTTGTGGCCACACATACGGAGAAATATGGCGGGTACTCCGCGCTAGATTGACGATCCATCTGTGTGACTCCTATACCACTATCCACCCCCCCCACCCCCCCCACCCCCCCCCCCGAGAAGAAAGCTCCCGTGGGAAATTCGCGTGGTTGTATATTGCCAAACCAAGGAGAGTCAATAAACCAGCCCTTCACTCATCGCACTTTGTCTGCTGAGCTCGCTTCGTTTTCACGCGAACAGTCAGGCAGAGCACATTCCCGATACACTGCTCGAGCATTTCTACGCAATGCCGTACACGTCTGCATGTAATCCTCCAGACCTCCTTCTTGGACTAAGTGCTATAGGCGCGCAGCCAAAGTGGGTTTGTCGGCTGTACTGCAACGCGTGGCCTGATAAACCACCAGCACACCAGCAAGTGTAAAACTTCTTTGTGTGTTAGAGAATACGAACACCTATGTTCACAATAGCACAGATGTTTGAGCCGCTAGCCCAGCTCCACAGTATATATATATATATATATATATATATATATATATATATATATATATATATATATATATATATATATATATATATATATATTATATATATATATATAGTCCAGTAGATCCTCCGTGAGCGGTCACAACGTGGTTTATTTCGACGTTTCGGCCTAGAGTCTGGCCTTCATCAGGATTAAAGATACAGTTTGTTGGTGCTCAGCTTTATACAATCTCAAATCGGAGGGCAAGGAAAGAGGAAAAAAAGACAGAAAAAAAGGAAAAAAGAAAAAAAAGAAGAAGAGAAAAATAATATACGGTGGACGCCCCTCGGGTGCCCCCCCTGCACTCTTCCCTATATATATATATATATATATATAAGGGAAAGAAGTGTATACCTAAGGGCTCGTTTTTCCGTGTTTCAACACAATATTAATGAGATCTAACAGACAGTAATGCCAAGGAATGTACAGGGGAAGTTATTAGAACCAATGGAATGTAAATATGAAGAAAAAAAAGTGGATGAAAAAATAACCAGCCGTGGTTAGAGCATCGACCGCGTTATTCGAAGGTCGTAGGTTCGATTCCTGGTCACGGCTGGTTATTTTTTCATCCTTTTCTTTCTTCTTATTTACATTCCATTGGTTCCAATAACTTCCCCTGTAGATTCCTTGGCATTACTGTCTAATGTTAGATCTCATTATTATTATTATATATATATATATATATATATATATATATATATATATATATATATATATATATATATATATATATATATATATATATATATATATTTATATATATATATATATATATATCAATTTACGAAGTACGTTTTCTTACGTTCTAGTGTTAAACCAATATTATACAACAGACTTATTCTAGCCTTGAAATACTATGCTCTGAAATACATACCATGATGATATGAATGAGTTAATTACTTACAAAGCATTTATAGAGCAAGTTTCCAAAAAATAGCCCTATGGAGCATTCAGAGTTCGCACCAACAGCTCATATCAGCGGGTGATCTTATTATAGATATGTATTAAGCTGCTAAAACATGTTTTCTGTATAATACTAACTTTATCTCATTATTCAAGTGTGCACTCTTTCTTCTTCCCAGCACCCAAAAACTTCAGGATGTTGTGCCTCGGAACGAGCAGGTATAAAAACTAATGCCACCTTGTAAATGTCTCCCTGTTGTAAGCCTGCAAGTTCAATAATTAGAAATTAACATTCCATTGCTACAGACGTAGACATCTTCGAATCCTTGTGTACTTCATGCTCTACGTTCTCGGGGTGTATACCCTGAGAACTATGCGGTTGAGGCGTGTCCCGCATGCGGGGAGAAGTCCATATTAGCACACATACGCTGGGGGTGCCTTCAATCAATCCCAGATTCTTCCACAGGCAGATGGGAGGTGGTCATCCGCGGCCCGTTCCTGACCGACCAGCTTTGGGGCTGTCAAACAGGCCCGCCATGAGAGTTGCCCACTTCGCGTAAAGGCGTGTCCCGCAGGACCTCATTAAAGTTATTTCAATCAAGCAATCAGTATAAAAAATTTAAAGACGGGAAGACGAAGGTGAAAGCTTGCGACGAAAAATTCGAATGCAACGGGTGGGTTTGGGCACCGACGTTTCGACAATTGTCATTTTCAACGCTGCAAGTATATGTTCAAGCGTCGGCTAGCACGTACACCATGTTTCGAGTTTCACAGTTTATTCTGCAATTAGTTTAACTCATCTTTAGTCAAGTTTTTGTCGCTTTTGATAGACAAATTTCGGTTTACTGAGCAAACGACGCACACCTCTTCGAGAAATACACCTAAAACCTTAGGAGTGCTCTATTTCAGGTTCTTAGGAATGCCCAATAGAAGGCAGTTATTCTGTGGACTGTCCACCAAAAACCCGGAAGGACGCTGGGGGGCTCGCCGTCTTGGTCCTCACGTGGGAGCAGCTCGGGACACGGTGATGTGGGTTTTGGAGGACCCAATAAAAGCGTATCAAATACAAATAAACTCGTATATTTTGATATATATTGGAAGGTATCAATAGTGAAAGGAAATGTTGTATGTAGTTAAATATTTGGGAGACGCCACTCAATTTGGAATTCACTGTCATGCAAAACATTCTAACTTATAGAGGCTTCTATACTCACTTGTTTTACAGCAAAAGCTGTTATGACATAACAGCTCGGGTCTGGCGCAGTGCCGTAGTTGTCCACCGCCGCCACTGCTGCGGCCGCCGGTGTCCGTAACCACATCGCGCGAATTTTGAAAAACAAAACCTAGTACCAATAACACAGTGGGAATCGAACCCACGTCTGCTGGGTGCCAGCCCAGTATGCTACCAGTGAGCTACTCCGGTGCGTGTGACATACTGTCAACCTTGCCTTAGGCAGGCTTGATGTCGGGAAAGAAATTGCGTTATTACGACTTATAAAGCGTTTTAAAATAGCGAAATAACAAGCAGTCGTCGCGAAATGCGAATAGCGTAACGAAAGGGTCGTCCCATGCTCTAATCTATTACA
The DNA here is from genome assembly GCF_043290135.1 of Rhipicephalus microplus. Classification (NCBI taxonomy): domain Eukaryota; kingdom Metazoa; phylum Arthropoda; class Arachnida; order Ixodida; family Ixodidae; genus Rhipicephalus; species Rhipicephalus microplus. The sequence goes on from NC_134701.1 coordinate 192,291,056, forward strand.
AAAGCTTGTTTTTGTTCAGCCATTAACTGTAGCGCATACCCACTTCAGGCGTAATTCTTCATTGTCGTCAGCCACTGCATGAATAATTGGCACAAAATTCCTCGCAATATATTTAGCGGATACCACGCTTCTCAGAAGAATGAGAAAAATGGCATAGCGAATGCCGGCTTACTACCCTTACTAGCCTAAAATTGTTATTAATAATGACCTAGTGGCCATCAAGCAAGTGTGCTTCCAGCAGTTACCAAATGAGTGTTCTGAAAAGGCTCTGAAAGGCCACTCTTCTACTTTTCACTGTGACTGTGCTGCGCCTTGCGCGCAGGCCTGGCGTTATTGCGTTGATTAAAGGGTTTCGAATTGGACTGACTACTTGTGCATTTTGTGTATTTATGGGTTTATTCTGGGCCGGCCCGCAGTGAGAAATTATTCTTGTGCAGGGCAGGGGAGGAGGACGAGGGGGACGTGAGCATTCGCTGAAGACCTTAGCTAATAGTAAAACCACCAATTTGGAAGAATCGACTATTTCGGGGAGGCGGGAGCTGGGAATGGATAGGAGATCGATTTCATACTTCCTATAGGCACGTAGACTCACTGACACCCAAGCTTCGCTATCATACGATGTGACGTCGGTAGTCACGTTAGCAAATTAGATGTCTGTTTTATCAAAATGAACTGCACGCTCCTGTGCCATGACGTGAATATCATAAAAAGTGGCTTCAGCCGTATTCCTCTGGGAGGAGCAATACTTGGCCTTATATTACCGAGCCACATTATTTATTATGTATAGTTTATTACATTGTTATAAAAGCGTAATGCGAACACTGTAACCACAGTTGACGTTGCTGCGTTATGAAGCCATTATAGGGTCTTTTGCTTCACCTTTTATATGGACTGGCGTATCTGAGTGGTAGAATACTCGACTGCCACGGCCACGCGGAATGTCTGGACTTGATTCCATCTTTATTTGTGACTTCAATCTCTCCAGTCTCTCTCTTTTTTTTTTGTTTTTGGCAAGGCAGCTGACGGTTGCCCCACATTTTCTCCGACCACAAGCTCTACAAGGTGATCGCGTAAAATATTTGGAAGTATGTTATCGCAGTTCCTTCGTTCGCAGTACTAACTACGAACCACTTCAGCCAGAGTCTCGCGTTCAATTCATTGTAGTAGGGAGCTATGTGCCCCACGTGACGGAAGGAAAGGGTTTCACGACGTAAGCGTACACTATTTCATGCTACTCATTTAATGCTTTGTTCATCATGTTCATCATACGCTCAGGTTCTTTTTTTTACAACTATGGTGTGTGTCGACTAAAGGAGACGGCCGTGAGAGCTCTCAGACGTAGCCGGCTAGACAGATAAACAGATATACACGTAGATACAAACAGCCTAAGTGCATTCGACTCACTAAATATTTTTTGCTTTTTTAAAAAAATAAGACAGCAAGTTTATCATCGACGAGACTAGGGTGTAGCCGCACATCCAAGCCCACGCAAACGCAAGCGAAAACATCGGCCTCGTGACGGGCACTATTTCGTCGCGTGTCGTGAGAACTGCAGGTATAAAGCACTCTCATCATCTATCAACACCTCCGGCGATATCTCCAAAATAGGCCCCATCGCGACCACCTGCCTTGCGCTGGCCGTTCAAACACCATTCTTGCCTCCACCCGCAAAGCTGGCCATCGGTCAACAGGCGTCGATCAATGCGCCAGCCTGTCACACCTGGGTACACGCCATGAAATGTGGCGCGTACAGAATAACGCGAGGATCGCGTGTGCGCTGCCTCCCAAAATCAAAAACACTACAAAACGCAGGCTTCAAATATAAACTGAGTTCTCGAGCATGAAGCAAAGCGTAATTTTAATGCGCTCGCATTACAGAGATCAATCCCGGCCGAGTAGGTATAGATCCCGGTGCTGTATATAAGCTGGTGCATGAGCCAATATTGCCACCCTACGCTATATGCCGCATTTGGTGGCATTTTGATAAATCAATAATCGAAATATTATGCAGTGATCTGCATTTAGCAATTCAGAGTTGAAAAGGTGTTCTTCTTCGACGTGTCGGCAAATACAAGTTGCAAAGCTCCCGCATATTAGTTTTGTTATAAATATGCTATTTCGTATTATTATATTATTTCTTAGAATTGTGTTTTTCTGCTTCGGTGCTTATTTGACTTCTGCTGGAGTGCTGTCCCCAAGGTCGCGGGACCACTGAATCATTGCCACGACGGCCACATTTCGATGGAAGTGTAGAGCTACAGGTCCTTGTACTTAAATTTACACGCACGTTAAAGAGCCCGTTAAAGATTATGACCCGAGATAGCTCCAGTCATAATGTCCGGAGCTTGCTGTAGCGTTATTAATGATCATATCATGATAATAGCCAAAGGGCAGGTGGAAAGGCAGATAGGAAAGTAGACAGTGTATTAGACAGAAATGTGAAGTCCTCGCGATATTTGTGAGATGCGGTTATTGTTCAATTCACAGTGTTTTTTTTTCAATGAATGGCACACTGAACTTTTTGCACCTGTTGCGCATCTATATATGGTAACTATACAAAAACTAAGCCTTCGCCTAATTATGGATCCCAGTTTTGGTAAGATACGTGCGCTCAGTATTTGTACAATGTACGCTTCTGGCCAGAAGAATTTTAGTCGAACCCGTGGCTATCTACACTAGGAATTAGTTATTTGAAAATTTCTGCGCGTCAGGCTGCATGATCAAGGCTGCGCGGGAGACGAAAAATGGAAGGATAACGCTGGAGCTTTGTAAGCTTTGTTATGTGAGCCCTCGTCTCAGCCATATTGCTGTTTTCGTTATTAAAAAAAATAAATAGGTGACAGGGCGACGAAATACGAAGAACCACGCGTGTACGTACACGTATGGACACACTTGTATGGTTTTTCACCATGGAGTGAATCAGGGTCTCAAAAAATTACTTACGCTCATAGTGGCCGACTTTCTTGTTAATACATACATGCTATACTGTGCGCTAACAGGCAGAATCTTATTGCGAGGATTACGCGCAAACAATACTGTGCAGCCGGTGCTTAGAAACGTTCGTCTTATACACTGTCGTCTCGCTCCTTCACCGATTTCTTTCCTCATTTGCTTCTTCTGTTCATTCTCCTTGCACAATCAATTGAAACTGTAAATCACTTGTGTAGCACATCGAAACTCTGATGTGACCAGGTCAAGCAATTTTGCAGACGTTCTTTATAGCGAAGCTTTCATAGCGGTCATCGAAAGCCAGATGCTACCCCGGTTATTTCTTTTGCTAATTAGTACGCATAAAGAGCAGATAAATCGTATAAATCTAATGCCACAACGCACCAGCACAAGCACATCGTTCTCCTCCCTTCTCCCTGAAGTATTCATGATGTACCTGATTAAGTACTGTCAGTCTTCATGCGAAGCATGACTTTTATTGCCGTCTTATTTTCATCACTTGAAATTAGGCTCTTTATTGCAGTTATATTCACTACGCAAAGTGTAAAGTTTAGAAATATCCTTTAGAAAACGCAGCGCTTAAAGTACACAAAAACACATTAGACGAAAACGAGGACGTGCGCTGTCATGTGTGTTTGTCTCATGTGTTTTTTCTTACCTTAAGCGCTTTGTTTCCTAAAATATCCATGCCAACAACCTTGCCTCATCAGTATCTTAAACCATTCAGAATTATGCTATGTTTACTGTTGTGAAATACACACCGCTTTAAAGTTGTTCCACAATGCGCACAAAAAAATAGCGGATGCACAAATATTTGGCTGGCTCCGTTTATTTGAGAGAAAACATTTCAGCTCACTTAACGAACTTTTCGAGTGTGCTGCTTTGTTCACCAGGTAATTTTTCTGAATGAAGAATGCTTCTTAAACAGATCCAAATGCACACGCATATGCTGCATGAACTGAAATTCTAAAAACAGACCCATTGTGCAATCCCAAAGCGATATTTGGGCGTGTAATAAAGTCGCCTGTCCTGCGCAGAACGCGCAGCACCATCACAGTGAAAGACGGAAGAGCGGCCTTTCAGACTCTTTATTGAACATTCTTTGGGTAACAATACTATACTACAAGACCACTTGCAGGATACTCACTAAACCATAAGTCATCATATTTTTTGTAGTAAGACCACTATGCCATTCTTTGGAGATGCACAGTACCCACTGCGCTCTAGTAAAAAAATTAGGTGCATTTTATTGATGTTGTGGCTGACGACGATGAAAAATTATGCCTGAGGCTTTTGTAATGGGTTGGTGCATGCGACTACCCCACAACCCACTTGTTGCCCGAGTGCAGCTAAGACGTCCGATCCTCCCCTCCTCGCCACTGCGAGATAGAGGCGCGCGAAGGAGCGTCGCTCCCCTTCTCTAAGCCGAGCAAAGTACGCGTAGGAGAATAGAGCAGGCGCTACCGCGTGATGTGCGACGCGCGCTCATTGCGCCGTCTTGCTGGTAATGCTGAAAACACATTCCCCTCCGAGATTCTTTTGAGCAGCGGTAAGTGGTAGATATAAATAGCTTGCCGTTTAAAGGTAAAGGACGTGCTCCGGGGTGGTTCAGTGGTTAACGCCTCGCTTTCACGACGCAGAGGTCCCGCGTACGATTCCGCACGCCGGAGTGTTTTTCTGTTTCTTTTTTGTTTTCATATATATAGATACGTATATATATACGGCGAGTGACGGTGACGCCGACGTCAATGCTGGCGGCAAAATCCAGCTGAGAGTGTCTTTATGATTGCTATCACAATAAAGTCCACTGTAAAAGAAGTGTGAAAAAGTGCTAGCGTCTTTCTATATTCGTGGTATGTTGGAAAAGTTGGTAAGAGCTTTACGCAAGCGTGGCAATCTTCACCAAAAAAAAAAACGAGCCTGTTGTTTATTACTAAGTCAACTTCTCGACACAAAAATCAACCTAATGCTGTAAACCAACCGTTGAAAGCTGCAAAACATTCATTTCTCCAACAAAAATATCACAAGCAGGTAACAACGCTAATATAAATAGTAACACTGTAAACTCCTTTCTAAACAGGAATTCTCGACACCAGGTATTCAGAAGTGTGTTCGACAAGATCAAATATAACTCGCCTATCCACATATCTGACGCTTTCAGTTCCTACTTTTTAGCGTTGAGTCGCCCACACAAATCACACCACTTAGACGTCTCCTTCAATTTTTTTTTCCTTTCTCCCACTCCTCCTGAAGAAATACTTTATGTCATTCAACACCTCAAATCCACTAGTACAGGAATTGACGAAGTACAACCTGCTCCTATAATATTAATTTCGCACCTAAGTACTGGTATTTTGTGTTTCATTACGAATGTTGTATTCAAGAGTGGCATGTTTTCTATTGGGCTTGAACGCGGTTAAGTAATCAAAAATTGCCGCAGCAGGCCACCGATGCCCTTCTCCAGTATCTCAGTGCTTGCTGGGAGAGTGGTGAGATACCGGCTAAATGGAAACATTAAGAGATTACTATGATCCCGAAACCCAACAAGCCGTTCAGTTCAGCATCAAGAACCTGCGCCCCAATTTCCTTACGTCGTGTGTAGGGAAATTATTCGAGCAACAGGCTAACCCCGTACCTCAAAGAGAAGGGATATTTTCCAAGCACAATGTTCGGATTCACGCAACAACTATCAACGCAAGACATCTTCCTTTTGCTCAAGGAAGACCTTATCGATCACCTCAGCACCAGAAGCAAATCTTTATTCGTACCTATTGATATAAAGGGAGCTTTCGACCACGTCAGCCACGACGCAATCCTCTGCAATCTTGAACATCTGGACTACGGGGTTCGGTTATACAACTACGTCAGAAATTTCCTCATGCATCGCGCAGCAACAGTGGGCATTTACAACCTTCGCAGCGCCACTTTCCGACTACCGAACAGAGGTACTCCACAGGGTTCGGTCATTTCGCCGTTGCTTTTCAACGTTGCATTGATCAGGTTACCCAGCCTCTTAGATGCTATGCAAGACCTGCGACATGTCTTTTATGCGGGCGACATTACGTTAAGGACAAGGGCCTCAAATACCAGAATGCAAGAAATGCGCTTACAAGAAGCAGTAGATATCATCAAGAGGTACTTTAAAAAAATGTGGCCTCAAATGTGCTCCCGAAAAGTCGGAACACCTCATCCTGAAGTGTAGAACGAGAGGGTGGCCTGCCACCTACATTTAACTTGATCCCAGCGCCACCGTCAACGGAAAGCCCATCAAGAGAGTGGAAACATCACGAGTACTGGGGATCCACATCCACAAAGATGGGTCAGGTGTGGCCACACTCCCTCGACTACAGCGCACGCTATCTCAACTCACGCATCTCGTCAGGGGAATCACGAACCGTAGAAGCGGCCTTAAGGAGCAAGACACACTGCGCTTTGTGCAAGCTCTCCTCAGCAGTCGAATAACCTATGGCACTCCATACCTCGCCCTGAAGAACGCAGAGGTAGAGAAGCTGAACATCATGATTCGTAAGGCCACCAAAATTGCTTTAGAGCTCCCATTCATAGCTTCCACTGCGAAACTACAAAAAATGGGCGTGCACAATACCTGGCAGGAACTAGCCGAAGCCCACAGGGCTAGCCAGCTAGAACGACTAAAGCTGTCGCCCACTGTAAGATCACTGCTACAACGGCTGAACTATAGCGAAACCCTCATAGGCGACACAGACGCGAACCGAAAATAACGAAATCCGCCGAACATCCGCGAATCTTTCGGTATTGCACGAATCCCTCGCAATATGCACCCCACACATCACGAGGAAATAAGGCAGGCACGAGTGAATGCTCTACGAAGAAATCACAGCCGAGATACAGACGCCAGATATGCAGACGCATCCAAGTATCCTGGTAGAGACGCCTACGCTTTGAGCTTCGTTGATACTTCGGGTGTAGAGCTCGCATCTGCCACACTACGCACCCGAAGCCCAGAAACTGTAGAGGAGGCGGCAATCGCCCTAGCTACCACAACGTGTTTGAATACAGCTGTGGTATTTACAGACTCTCAAGCAGCCATGCGAAACTACAGCAAAGGTCGTGTGTCTACCCAAGCAATTCAGATATTCAAGCGCCGAAGCACTCCGATGCCGTTCACCTGTGTGACATGGGTTCCTGGGCACGAAGGGCTGAAGGCAAACGAGGTGGTTCATTCTGCGGCCCGCGATCACGCCTACCAGGCTACCCCTTCCCGTTTTAGATGCGGAAGCATCTTATACTCGCGCCTTGTAGTGCGCCGTCCGCGCCGTCCGCACCGCTTCTCGAACATTCGACAGCTGACGCGCGCGCATGCGCCGTCGCGCCGTCGCCCACTCTTCCACCATCTGTGCATCCCTTCCTCCTCTACACACCGCGCGCGCTTCACTCCTCCACCATCTGTGCACCCTTCCTCCTCTACACACCGCGTTCGACATCTACAATTCTCCTGATTCTCCAGTGGACGCGCATGTGGCGTCGCGCTTCGAGAACATTCAACAGCTGACAGTGCATGCGTCGTCGTGCTGTATATATACTCAAGGTCGGAGCTCGCTCGCTCAGTTGCCGCTCGTCGGTTGGCTTGTACGGCGCGTCGACGTCCAAGGTCGCGGTGAAATTAATTCCAACGAATCCACAAACACAATGATCGACGTCCCTTCGACCAGCGCCGCCCTTTCGCATACGTGTGTACGTGTTCACTCATTTAACACCCCCTCCTACAACCACGTTAACCAATTTAGCCATCGACCCAAGTAAGTCGCAATTTAACACCCCATTTCACAACCACGTTAACCAATTTAGCCATCGACCCAAGTAAGTCGCACTTTAACACCCCGTTAACCAATTATATGCTCCGCATCCTCCTCAGTGTTCCCCCGAGGGAAGCTGCGGGCAATTTTTTTTTAGACGCCAGGACTGTGTCCGCAGAAGCTGAGTCTCTACCTAAGACTTAGTCTGCAATACTGCAACACCGTAGGCTGGCGCGCAGAGAGTATCTATCACTATACTCGAAGCTCAACATAGAGGACAGCGCCATACTGACAAGACTACAGAGCAACACGTACACACACGGCATACTAATGCACCGATTGTACTCAACATTACATGAATATGTTTGCCTGATTTTCGCCGTACCTGCCAAGTTGGCCCACCTGATCTTCGAGTATCCATGCAATACAAATACAGATCTACTGCCTCCGCCGAACACCTGTGACGCTGGTAAAGCAAACGAACACCTTCTCGAAACGTGGGAGGCCAAGCTCACCTTGGAGGACATGAACCCACAATGACGCCTCGTCTCCATGGCCAAGGAGGCAGCGAAGGCCAGAGGGTTCCTGGAATGAGGAGACTTCCCACCTAAGGTGAACGCGGAACCTACACCGTTACACCCTTTCGAAAATAAACGTTTACTCCCCCTTCCTCCTCCACCTTGTCAGTTCAGCTTTTTGCAATTATTTCTCTACTGATCTGGTACTCATTCATTTAACCGATCAGCAGCAAGAGAATATTGACGAAGGTTTATCTGCAGAGTATTCCCCGATGTAACGAAAGCATTCCACAGTTCAAATTACAGTATTCTCTTTACTAAACTTGAAGGGTCCCATACCTGAAGGTATGGGTCCTACCTTAGCGCCACTAAAAAGCTACCTACATAACCACGTACAAGTTATGTCTATTTTTAATGTACATTCTGAAAACCTGACTACTCATGTCCCTCAACAATCCATCGTAAAACCTCTTCTATTTTTTAATTTAATTGAAAGTTTACTTGCCCTGAAAAAACTTACAGGAACACGAGGAGAGGCTAAAGGCTATAAAGCCTGACAAAGGGTCTGTGCTTCTAAATACAGTTTGGCGCGCAGGTCACAGAGCATCTGCATATCTAACAAATATTTTGAATATATTATTGGACAAAAATTCAACAAACATTAGCATACTCTTTCACGCAGTGTGAATTAAACATAAAAGAAATGCACCACAAGGCAACGTTTCAACAGAACTTCATTGTTACACAACGTGAAAATACAAAATGAGACTCTCCTAGCATATTGCAAAGTTATAAGCAATATATTATAATATATGATCTATATTATTTATTTTCGTGTCTGTCTTTTATTATTGCATTCTCTGTGCTAATGGCAGCACCATATTTACATCTGACGAAAACATTTCAGTTCTCGTTGACAAGCTCACCACTAATTTGAAAATTGCTTCAAGTTGCTGGAGTGCTAATCTGCTAACTGTTAGCGCAAGGAAAGCTATTGTTTTCTCGTCGCAGCCTATATATTCAGCAGCCTTTCCTTTTTTAACTTTTGGTTCGCACTCCATTTATCCAGTCCCTGCTTATATTTTCTTGCAATTTTCCTCGACTCTAACTTGAAATACATAGATCACATTACTCAATAAAAAAACAGAAAATAGCATACGGTATCCACGCTATAATTAAGACTCGTTCATACCTCACACGTAACCTATATTAATGTCACTCTACTAATTTATCGTTTATTCGCACATTAATTATGACATAATGTGCTGGGGTAACATCTATAACACTCATTTGGCTTCCCTTAAAGTATTACAAAACTAATGCATTAGAATCATTACTAACAGTTCACGTTCTCCTTACGCTGTATGCCTACTTCATGATAACAACATTTTATTCATTTCAGAGCTGCTCATTTACGACTTAACTATCATGTACTTTAAATACATAAATAAGGCAGTACCTATGACCTGCTTTTCATCTACTAACCTGACTCACCATAGTAATACTAGATTTGCGCTTAACAATAACGTTCTTTTGCCTAAGGTATGCCTTAATTATGGAAAACAGACTGCTGAATTATTATTCATATCAATATGGTACACACCACTAGCTTCTATAAAAAATGGAGGACACTTACATTAATTGAAGACAGAACTAAAATCACACAGTACACATGCTTTGTACTGTGATTCCTTTTTATAGATTTGTTTTGTTTCAAATTCCGCATTTTGTGTATAATAGTTTCTTATATTTTTTTTTCAGTTCTAATGCATTCATCGCTTCATTTTGTTTCACTGTGTGTATTTTTTATTTTCTATATTTTTACTGCTCTGCTGCAAACGTGTTTTGTAAATTCATACGAGAAATGCTTATGTTGCTACAAATATCATCTTTTACCATAACCTGCTTTTAACACGAGGTCCCGATGCAGCCTTCGACTTTGAGACCTTGCCCCGCCGTAGTGGTCTTGCGGGCTAAGGTGCCCGGCTGCTGAATCGCAGGTCACGGGATTGAATCCCGGCTGTGGCGGCTGCATTTCCGATGGAGGCAGATATGACGTAGGCCCGTGTGCTCAGAATTGGGTGCACGTTAAAGAACCTCAGGTGATCGATATTTCTGGAGCCCTACACTACGGCATCTTTCATAATCGTATGGTTCTTTTTGGGACGTTAAATTCCACACGTCAATCAGTATCAAATCAGTATCAACTTTGAGACCCCTTTATTTGTACTAAGCACATGTAACATCCTTGTATTGGTATCAATAAAGAGACGCGAATCTTAGACCCAACGTGAAGCCTGCCTAGGGTCACTTTGCAACGGAGTTTAAAGCAGCTGAGCGGTAGAGTTCTGGGCTGGCGCGCATGGGACCCGCTCGTATCCCAATCTGGTCCTCAGTGTTTTTTCAGCGAAAGCTGTTAAGAGATCAGAACACGGGTCACGCGCGGCGCCGTATTTCTCCACCGCCGCCGCTGCCGATGGTGTCCTTATAAACCGTATCCAAAAAAAAAAAAACTTGGTAAATAGAGAACACCAAGAATACAGTGGGGCTCGAATCAGGGTTCGCTGTGTGCCTACCTAGTATTCTACCACTGAGCCACGTGGGAGCTTAGCACTTGATTGCAAAGTCGTCTTATAGGCAGGCTTGATGTCGCGAAAGGGATCGCGTTAGTATGAGTAATAAAGCGTTTTAGAACAGAAAAGAAACAACCAGGTGTCACACATTGCGAATAGCACAACGAGTGGGTCGTCCAATCCTCCAACCCATTACAAAAGCTTGTTCTATGATCCCCTACTAACTGTGGCGCATACTCACTTACGGCATTATTCCTCATCATCGTCAACCACTGCATGAAGAATTGGCACACAATTCTTTGCAAGTGTTTAGCGGATACCACGCTTCTCAGAAGAATGACGAAGAATAACATCACGGATGTCGGCATATTACCCATAAATTATAAATATTAATGCCGTAGTGGGTACCCAGAAAGTGTGCTTGCAGCAGTTACCCTATGAGTGTTTAGAAAAGGCTCTTAAATGCCGCTCTTCTAGCTGTCGCTGTGATTGTGCTGCGCCTTCCACGCAGGCCTGGCGTTTCTTTTTCATTCAGTTAGCTCTTTCTTTTTTTGTGTGATAGCTAGTAGTTACGGACACCGGCGGCAGGTGCGGCGACAGACAACTACCACGCTAAAAACCACCCTTGTTGCGATCTCGTACCAACTTTCGCTGTGAAAATGCGTGTTCCGCCACTTTCATCTCTACATATACTGACTAGCTCTGAAATTATATATTTTTTGATAATTCTTGCACAGATTTAGATATTCTACCTTTAAAATACATAAGAAAGAGAAAACGAGGACACAATTGCTGAGGTCCACACGTGGCCTACTTGAAGAAGTGGCTGACAGACATTGCTAACATTCAACGTTTACTGTAAACTCGAACACCGCGGGATCTTTTAGCCCGTGGTGGAATCTAGAGTGTGTCAGGGGGTCTAGAAAGCGAAAAGCAGCTTGAAAAAAGCTGTTAATTAACCAATGCCCTCAAAATTGGAGTGATTATAAATTCATGGCCGCCGATTTTAAGCATCTACTGCGCAAAGCAAAAGAAGACTATGATATGAATAAATTTAATTACCTGTCTAAGTCTAAAAATAAGAAAATGCTTTTCAGGTTTTTACATGCGAGAAAAATGATTCCACAGACAGAAAGCAGTCATTCCACCATTATGTCTCCTCGCGAACTCTCTGAATTCTCGGAAAATATTGCTAAAGGCTTGCAAACCAGGTTTACGACAATTATGCCATATCCATGGTAAAATTAAGGGTGGATTGTGATTTCCAGGAGGTATCTTTAGCTGAACTGGCGGATGTGATGAAGAGCTTACCGCCTGCTGCTCCCGGACCTGATGGGGTGACCTCTACAATGATTAAAGTGGTATACGAAATATCGCCACATGAAATCCGTAATATAGTTAATTATTCACTGAAAAATTCTTGGATTGCGGCCGATTGGAAGCTTTCCAAAATAATTCCGATACTTAAGAAACAGGGAATGGAGTTTACTCTGGATAACATAAGGCCTATTTCATTGACATTTAACCTGGTCAAGCTTGTAGAGAGAGTCTTAAATGCCCGTATAATAAACTACATCAATGAACATACAATACTAAATCCCAGACAAATTGGCTTTAGATTGGGATACTCCATTTGGTGTGCACATATGGATTTGGAAAGTCGCATACAGCTGGCTCGGCATCGCCGCGAATACTGTGCACTAGTCACTCTAGACTTAGCTAAAGCGTACGACAAAGTGGAATATCCTATCCTAATCCAGCAGATGCAAGACCATCGCTTTCTAAAATATATAACAGCATGGATTACAGAGTTTGTGAAAGACAGAGAATTTTATTGCTTTTTGAATGGATGCTCTTCTAAAAAATATAAGCAGACACGAGGTGTACCTCAGGGCTGGGTATTATCCCCGGTGTTATTCAACATATTACTAAGTTCCATTCCAACTCATCAGGATATCCAAATTTACGTATATGAACTTTGAACTTTGAACATTATTTCGCATCTATACATTGTACAGATAACAGGGACACAGACAAAAAGCCACATTACGGCTTGACGAGGTCTGTGCCCCTTTTCTTTCGCAACAAACAGTTGGCGGGCAAGATCAAAAATGCAATGCAAGAACAGATTCATGTACACACACGCACAGTAAGAAATAGAGATAATTTAAAACACTTGCATCCGAAAACAATGAACAAATTTATATACAAAGTTTGAAACGCGTCGCTATACACCTTCAACACAAAAATACACAAAAATACATAGTAAACATACGAGCATAAGAAGTATTCACTAATGAATATACAAAAGTTCAAAAACGCTTCACCTTGTACTTTTAACATAAAATGCATGTTCATTTAAAACACAATAGCGAATGAGATGTATGATCGGCACAACCAGATCCTTCGGGAGGGGAAATATGGCAGTTAATGAAGAGAGTTTAGCAAAGATGGTAAGGCATGACGTAGCATTTGTTTTCCATAGTTTGTTCTACAATGTGGAACATGCCAGGTTTCTTTGTGACGTGTACTGAACGTGCTTGAATTTAATGTGAGCCTTGACAATTGCTCTAGAAAACCCATGCTATTCTTTCTTTCTATTAAAAACCGTTTTTGCAAAATTGTATTGTACACTGCCTTTAATGGTATGATATTTAACTGGTCAAAAATAGGGTCCGTGTGTGCATCGAATGGAGCATTTAAAATCGTTCGAACGGCTTTCTTTTGCAAAAGGAATAAAATGTTGATGTTTGAGCTGGTTGTGTTGCCCCATACGAGATGACAATAATTGATATGTGATAGAAAAAGAGAATTATAAAGTAAGAGCTTCACTTTCAATGGCAGCAAGAGGCGTAATCGTACTAGTATACCTGTGACTCGAGCAAGCTTATTGGCAATAGTGTTGACATGTTCATTCCATAACATGTTTTCCTGAAAAATGACGCCTAAACTTTTGACTGAAGGTACTACTTCTATCCCGGAAGTTCCTATCTGGAGACATCCATGGACTACTTTTTTATTCTTTGGTTGAAAAAGCACGCCTTTTGTTTTGGCAACATTATTAGTTAGCGAGTTTGATAAACTCCATTTGTTTATTTGTTCTAGAGTATCATTGGCAGTGCTGATGAGTTCGGCAACGTTTCTAGAAGTGATAAATAAACTAGTGTCGTCCGCATAGATAACAAATCGCGCCGTAGTCTTAATATTCGTTAAATCATTTATATAAATGTTAAACAATAGTGGTCCAAGTATGCTCCTTTGCGGGACCCCAGACGTATCGGTAAATTTTTTGAATAGTGATTGCCTATAACAACAGTTTGATACCTATACTGCAGATAACTTCTAATTAATTTCAGAAATGTTCCTCTAAAGCCGTAAATATCAAGTTTTGTTAGTAAAGTGTTGTGATTGATGGTATCGAAGGCCTTTGAAAAATCAATGAATATGCCAAGGGTAACCAAATTTTCTTCAAAGCCTTGCAGAATTATTTCTTTTTGGGTCAATAATGCTAATTCAGTTGAGCGACCTTTTCTAAATCCAAATTGAAAATCTGTAAGAAGATTGTGCTTGTTACAGAATGAGGTTATTCTTACATTTATCAGCTTCTCGAGACATTTAGAAAAAATAGGCAGAATTGATATTGGTCTATAGTTCGAGAACTTGTTTTTGTCGCCAGATTTGAAAAGTGCTGTTACCTTCGCGATTTGCATGCGTCTTGAAAATGTGCCGTTCGCCAGCGAAAGATTGTACACGTGCTCCAAGACAGGACCGATTAGATCTAGTACATGCTTTGCTGGGCGAATCTGCAGGTCATCGATATCGCAGCTTTTACTATTCCGAATACTGCGAAACATGCTTTGTATCTCTTGAGTGTCTGTCGGGTTTAGGAATGCACTGTGAACGATTTTGGGTTTTAAATATTTTATGCATTGGGGATCATAGGAGCTATTTACAAGTGACACAAAATAGTTGTTAAAAGCGTCAGCTAAGGCCGTGCCTGAAATGAGCTCACTGTCTACTGTTAATTCCTCTAGATTATCTGCCTGTTGGTTTCCATGCAGTAAACTATTTAGCTTTCTCCATGTGACATCGGTTCGCGATATCGTTTCGGCAGGGAACAATTTCTCGAAGTACTGTGTCTTTGCTGCCCTTAGGAACCCATTAACTTTATTCCGGAGTTTTTTAAACGCGGCTAAAACTACTGCGTCTCTTGTCCTTAAGAACTGTTTAAAAAGAGCATCTTTTTGCTTTATCAATTTCAACGCACTGTCATTAATCCATGGCTTTCTTGCTTTTCTGGCTTTTTTTGTTTTACGCTTGAATGATTTTGCGTAAGCGTTCTTAAATGCGGATAAAAACAACTCGTACGCTTTGTCGCAGTCGCTTTCGTCGTACACGTCTTGCCAGCTTATGCGCGAGATTTCGTCGCAGAATTTATCAAGAGTGAATGGGTTAATATCTTGAAATGTGTAGTGCTGATCTGCGGAAGGATGCAAGGGCAACATAGATGAATTCACAATGAGAAATATGGGCAAGTGGTCGCTGACCTGAGCCGTGATGACACCCGATTCAACGTTTTGTGCATCAATATTTGTGACGAAAATGTCGAGTAAACTTTCGCAGTTACCTTGGATACGAGTCGGTGTGGAAATTGTATTAGTGCATGCATTTGATTCAAGCACCCGTACTGTACGTCTGCGAAGCGGGCTGTCATGAAACATGTTAATATTAATATCACCACCCAGAACTAGTCTGTAATCGTTATCATTAACCCAGGACAGTAGATTGTCAATGTATTCGAGAAAGTTTACCACGTTTCCTACAGGTGGGCGATATACTACGGAAAAAATGCTACGACCATGCTGAACAGTCAAGATTTCAAAGTCAGTAGTAGTGCGAGTAAAATCTTTCAACACTTTCAACACAATGCAGGGTACTCTTAGTTAGCAGTAGAACGCCGCCTCCTTTTTTATCGCGTCGATTCAGATAATGCGTAACATAACCAGACACCTGCAGTACTTCGTCGTTGCGATACCATGTTTCACTCAACATTACAATGTCAAATGGAAAACCAAAAGAGGACAGCAGCGCGCTCAGATGATCGTCCTTATTGCGCGCCGATTGCATGTTCAAGTGCAAGAAGGACGTACATTTGTCTTTCTTTGAAGAAAGTATTCTGCTAACGTCGCTAGGTGTGTGTAGTGTATCGGCCATGATGAAGGGCCGTAGTGGGGAAAACGTCTAATTCACGAGTGAGATCACTCCATTTTTTCAAGGTCTTGAACGACAGATATGCGAAGTACACATGAGTTGTCACTTTTCCGCGTGAAAACTTTGCCCTCCCGTGTCCACACGTACTTCCACTGCCTTTCTTTCTTTCGTGCTACAGCCTGTCCGAGAAGCCTCTTTAGCGTTGGGCACAAGTGTTCATTTATGAAAATGGAAGTGTCATCAGAGTGACCCAGATCAGTGGCAGATATGCGCTTTTTCCGTGCTTTTTCGATGAAACCATCTCGCTTCGTACGCGAACGAAACTGAACGACAACATTCGGACACCCACCATCCTGTCGTGATACACGGTGGCAAACATCAACATCACTGTCACAGACGGATTCACCTACAAGGCTACCAAGCTTCCCTAAAACTGCAGAAAGGTTTTTATTTTTTACAAACGGTACACCTTTAATTTCAACGTTTTTGTTTCTTGAATACTGCTCTTGGGCAGTCACCCTCTCTTCCAAGCCAGCAACCTGGTGTCCAAGTTCCCGACATTTGGTTATTAAAGCAGTGTTTTCCTTTTTGAGAGAAGCGTTTTCTTTTTCAATTGCCGAACAGCGTGTCGCCATCGCATCAAATTGAGTGCTGAAAAAGTCGATAGACTGTTTCATATCTTTGAATTCTTTTCTGAGTTCTTTTTCGATAGCGCTTCGCATGTCACGCATTTCCTGTCGAATATCTTTAAGGAACTTCGTGAGTTCAGAGGGCATCTGAGTACTGGGCATCTACACTCCTAGTTTGGCAGCAGCAGCGGAAAAAAGTTCCAGAAGGGGTATGAAAAGTCCTGCACAAACCTGCGTGTAGGATGGTCAGGGTAAGTGATGATGCCGGTGCCACCGCCGCCGCTGCCAAAAATGCCGGTCAAGCAGAAGATGTGGCTCCTTTAAAGCCAGAAGATGTGCGAATCCGAGGTCACGGGGACTGACGTCACTCAGAAAGCCAGGCCGAGGGTAAGCGCTGTCTGGACGGTATGATGTGGCAACGCAGGAAGCATCCCGCGCAGACGCAGCCGTGAAGTCCCCAGGCAGCAGTCAAGTCTCCGCACGTGGAAACAATGAAAAGCCTGCGTGTAGGATGGTCAGGGTAAGTGATGATGCCGGTGCCACCGCCGCCGCTGCCAAAAATGCAGATGATATTGCTTTCTTCGCAACAAACAGTGAGCTGCACTCATTGTATCAGGCATTACAGAATTACATGAACATGCTAGAAGGATGGCTTGACAATATCCATGTCATTGAACGTCAAAAAAGTGCGCTTCTGCCATTCTCTTTTAACGATCGTGTCAACATTTCCCTGATGTATCGTACCGAGCTCATTCCCCAGGTCGATTTCCTGAAATACCTAGGCATCGTATATAATAGGACGCTAAATTGAAAAGGCCATATAGAGGAGGTTGGCTGTAAAGCGTCACGTGCCTTGGGGTGGTTACGCAAATTGGGAAACAAAAAAATAGGATTGCGTAGGAGTACATTGATAATGATTTACAAGATGTATGTGCGGCCTATTATGGAATTCGGGTGTGTATTATTTTCAGGCAGCGTGGCGCACAAGATGAGACAATTAATATTATTAGAAAGAGAAGCTTTGCGCTTGTGTCTTGGACTCCCCAAATTTGTGGCAAATAATGTTTTGTATGTGGAATCGCGCCTTCCACCTTTGTTAACTCGGTTTAGAATACTTACAGTTCAAACTTTCTTAAAGATATAAAATTCGCCTCTGCGACAAGCTTCGTACGTTTTTATTCAAGAAGCAACCGCATTCTTTGGAACACAATGATCTAGACTACACTCCCCTCAGATTAGGTTCGTCCAAGCGTTGCTAGAGCCTCTCAATGTAAATATTTATCAGATTTGCATAACGAAGACACCTAATTCCAAACTTGAAATTAAATGTGATGATATTTTCCCCTCTAATGCGAAACAACTGCCCCTTCAATATTTAAATATTCGGTTAAAAGATTACTTGACTCATCTGTCCATAAACAACATTATTGCGACGGATGCATCCGTATTGAACGAAAAGGCTGGAATAGGCATCTTCTGTACTTCTCTCGACTGGCCTTTCTCAGTTCGATTACCAGATTACACGCCTATATTCATCGCTGAACTATTTGCTATAATTCTAGCGCTTCGTAAACTTCCTGCAAGCGAATCAGAAGCGGTCATACTTACCGATTCTCTCTCAGTATGCACTGTACTATCTACAGCAAAAAATTTGACATTATTGAGTATGATTAGCAGTTTATTACCAGAAAACCTGAAAAAATTTTACTTGCTATGGATACCTGGCCACTGCGGGATTTACCCAAATGAGATGGCAGACTCGTTAGCCAAAGCATCTTTAAGCGGACCACTCTTACCTATTTTACCTGATTTCGCCTACGTAACAGCACTCAGATATAGAAAGGCTTGCTTGCACAAAGAAATATAAAAATTATCATTGGATAAAGTCAGAGACTTCGTACATCTAAGATATTGCTGGAACAAACAGTGGTGTGTATCTCGGCAGTTAGAAATTACAATAACCACATTACGATGCGGAATTCCGCATCTGAATTACTACCTACATAAAGCTGGACTAACAGCATCTCCGTTGTGTCTCTTTTGCAAGGAATCGGAATCAATAGGTCATTTCTTTTTATCCTGTCAACGTTATGCTTATCAAAGGAAAAGATACCTGGTCGAACCAATGGAGAAGCTAGGTTTAAAAATAAACGTGGAACTAATTTTATCCTTCGGAGGGATTACATTAGGTTATAGCCACAGGGAGGTTTTCTCTGCTGTGTGCGAGTACATAAGGGCAACAAAAAGATTACCCTGTTAGCCTATTGTTATTATTTACGGTTAAGAGACTACCTGAATGCCTGACTTAGCACACTTGATGATCCTGCCGCCCAGTTCTTGGCCGATCCCCCTTTGTGGGCGAGTGCCTGCAAAGCTGAAGGTTCATCATCATCATCATCATATTTGAGTATCTTAGAGGAAAAACATTGGGCACCTTGGTATATGCGATGATGCAATTGTACAAGACGCTTTTTCTTGGTATCACCTTGACTTTGTTGACCAATACCTGCAAAACCAGTACCCGCACTCTCGAAAGCATCCTGGTTATGACGTTGCCAGTTTATCTGGGGCTACCGCGATGTGCCTCATTAGCTCAGAAAATTGCGATTGCAAATTACTACCCAATCAAGACTCATATCATTATGGAAGCGCTCAGATCACACGTCAGGCATCTATCTTGCTGGCGCCCCTGCCCATCATTTAACAGTCTTTCTCTACCTACGCCCTATACCAAGGGTACATACAGCTCCAGCCAGAGTTAGGATTTCCCCATGGTGTAAGACTCATTCACAGATTTGACTCATGGTTTTAGGCATACGATCAAAAGCCCGGCTCTCGTCTCCAGCACTAAAGCAGCTTTCTCTCTTATGTTGTACGAGTTGTACTTCGAGCGTCATCAACTATATACTCACGCTTCAACTACAACAAATTGGCCTGTAGGGTTGGAGATATATTTTGCAACCGTAACCACCCCGAATATTCGGCTGTACCACCTGATGGCAGCGACAGCTGCAGCACATATTGCTCTGCGTAGCGCACTTAGAGTAATTAGCCATCAACAAGCCAATAAATGAAACGTGTTCACAGACTCTAAGGAAGCACTACAGTGCCCGGTATTCGCCTTACGCCGGGGACCTCTTGAACAACTATAGTGCAAGAAATTAGAGAGCTGCTCAACCACCTCCTCGTCAGAGGACATGAAATCACGTATGAGTGACTTCCAAGTCACTGTGGCATGTTGGGCAATGAACATGCCATATGCTGCTTGATCTGCACACGACAAGAATCCACCCCATTCTCACGGGCTGATTATGCCACGAAAATGCGAGTGATTGCAAATGAAAGCGTAAAATCATTCTCGGTAGAATACAGAAAGATTACGGTGCACGTGGCTGCATAGGCTGTACCCGTCTCGTTGACTTCGGATTCCGCCTGGACTCTCTCGACTCGAAAAAGGCGGGGCTTTGCCGACGGTGTATTGGTGTCGCTTTCACCAAATCGTTTGCCTTCCGCATTGGTATGGAAGACAGCACTGTTTTTCATCATTGCGGCAGCGATGAAACGATAGAGCATGTTCTTTGTCGGTGCCCTTGCTACAGTGCGAAGTGACTACCGCTAGCCGCTGCGTTAGCCCACCTTGACAACAGACCCTTGTCAAAAGGGTTAGTGCTCGAATGCGGACACGATGTGTCTTCGCACAGAAGATCTGTCAAAACCTTATTCAATATTTTGCGCGGAGGTGACCTATTGAATAGGCTATAGTGTCCCGCTCCTGTTATTTCTTTTTCGCGTGTCTGCTTTTCTCTTTGCTTTCCTTCTCATCTTTCTTTTCTATTTCCCTCCCCCTAGTGCAGAGTAGCAAACCAGATGCCACAATTCTGGTTGACCACCTTGTCTTTTTCTCAATTTATTCGTTCTCTCTCGCTATTTTTTCTAATTATGAGTCACTTGCATCCACACGTTTAAAAAATTGACATGAGTGTTGCACGCTGAAAAGGAAACATGGATCACCCAAGAAACAAAAAGTGGAAAACTGTAAGCGAACGTAAAGAAGTGTTGTTTTTCTTTTAATAGCTTAACGGCACTTTTGCTGGGTCCTGATCAACCTTCACACAATTCTTCAGACGACCAGTAATCGGGCAGCATGGCATAGATTGCGGTCATTATTAAACTCAAACCCAAACACATCACGGGAAAAGCTTGCACAACTGAGAAGGCCTAATTGAGCTCAACCAACTGCGCTGAGTGAAGGGCACCGAGGTCACGCCCATTCCTCGCACTGGCGAACACACACGCAGAGAAAGCGAAGGTCTCTGACACGGGAGGGCAGCTGGACTCTGCGATGTTCACAGCCCTATGGGGTGTGCACGCCCGGCAATCAGCTCTGTTCCTGACACTTGGGGACACGCCTCTGAACATCCAGCTTTCAACGTAGTTCGATTTTTTTTTTCGATGGCAGTTTATGTCAAGTCAAGCCACGGTGCTTCGGGTACACAGAGAAAAAGGCTTCGCAATGTAAAAAAACAGTGCACTCGACTGCGTAATCTGTTGAGCACCTTAAATAGACGACCCTTCATGTCGAGCAAAGGGCTTTGACCGCAACATGAAAAGCAGAGACATGGCGTAAGCATGCTCTTCGCTTTTTTTAATGTGTTTTAGAAGGCACAATTCTAATAAGCTATGCATTGGCATCACGGTTTGTCTGCATTATATTGTCTTTATTCGCTAACGAACATAGTACTTTATCACTAGGGTAGTTTGCATGCGCTTAAATTTGTTAAACCGGCCACAGCTTAAGAGGTAACAGACATTGAACGGAGCTGGTTGGTAAGTACTCATTTTAAAAGACTGGGCGTGCAATAAATACGGAAAAAAGAAACATTTGACAACACAAACGCCACAAGCATTGAGCATTACGTCTCTTATATAATTATTTTTGTCCACCTGATCTGCCAGCAAATGAGAATTCGCACATCGCAGTTGTGGTTCACCTTCCCTATCACACTATGTTTGAAGAAAAAGTGATTGCTCTGTGCTCTTCTGAAAATTTCAATAAAAAAACAGTTTCTTACCATCAGGACTAAAAAACAGCTGTTCTATTCGTTACTCTATTCAAAAGGATACCACTCTTGAATAAGTGAAAGCAGTCAAAACAGAGAACTATAAACAAAGCCTGAGTCTAATGTTATGCTGACATTTGGGTATTTAAGTCCCGAAACCACGATATCATTATGAGATATGCCGTAATGAAGGGCTCCAGAACTTTTGACCACGTGGTGTTTAACGTGCACTGACATCGCTTAGTACACGGGGTTCCAGCACTTCGCCTTCACAGAAATGCGAGCGCCGGGTCCGGGCTCGAACTCTAGACATCCGGCTCAGCATCTGAGCACCGTAACCGCTACACTACCGCGGCCGCAATGATATCGAATTTCGCCATAGCACAATCATTTCTCAAGATGGACGCAGTGTGTGGTGCAATTTCAGCAGCTTTGAAAAAAAATTCGCCTTAGGCCAATTCAGAAGCAACCACTGCGACAATTGTAGTGGTAATGGGAATTTCTGCTCAGCTCAGGTAATTCGGGCATCGTAGTATGTCAATGTCAATCGACGCAGGAGAAAAACTTTTTTTCTGTTGCGACTGGTTGCAAGAGCACTGTTTCTGGAGCAAAAAACTAAAGCGGAAGCTACAGCGCGGAATATTAGTGGACATACCCAGCGCTCTTTTTTTCGATCGCAACGCTACAAGGCCATAACCATTTGTCAAGGTATAAATGGCATGGCACAAGCTGCTCCTTGCAGAAGCTCGTTGACATGTTCTTGAGCAATTGCATAGGTTACAGCTCATGCTTCGGTGTTTCGTTGTTGTCGAGAAAGCATTTCGAGGACAATGCATTGCTGCTGATCACACCAGGTTCACTGGTGTTCGTCGGCCACTTTTCGCAACTGCGCATTGTGTGGAGCTCTCAGGATCACTGAAGCGAAAGGCGAAGTTCCAATGCCACACGTTATATGGCAGATTGTGAAAGGCTGAAAGCACACCCTCTGTACTTACGTCATATTCAACTTGCCAGCAAAGAAAACAAGCTCATCTTTCGTTCGCCTGGACCATTGGTGTTTTTTTATTATGTACACCAGAGTCTTATTGTTCAATTATTGATCAAAATGAGCACAGGTTTGCTTTTTTTACTGCCCTAAAAGCATGGTAAGGCGTCACCCCATTCAAAGCTACCATGCATTAAAGGTAAGCTAATGTCATATGACGAGGCGAAGCTCATTTATAGCAACGTAGCTAGGTGGCTTTAAACACACACCTACGCAACCGCAAACAAACACTCGCAAAACACACCCACGCAAACGCACGCAGACACATACACACACAACTGGTGAAGTCGATATGAGGGTTTAGGACCAAGTGTTTGCTCGTATCAAAATAGCTGGACAATTAAGAAAGAGTTTCATCTTCTAACGTTTTCTACCACTGCTAATGTAAGCGCAAATAAAAGTACCAAACTTAAAATAAAGCTTCACTGGTCTCGTACTTCTTTCTTTTTATTTATTTATTTCACCTTTTTGTCTACATTACAGGGGCATTCTCTTTTCAGTATACACACGTGGTGCTGTTTCATTTTGCCGCAAATGTTTGCGTAGCTCCCCGAATGTGCCCATCTGACCCGCTATACACGTTCACAATGGAAGCGTTCTAGACGGTGCCGCAGGGTGCGGAGTCAATTGCCCGGAAAGCTCTCTTTCACAAAATCGCGTTGCCTTTCTCGCCCGGGAGTCATACGAAAAAAAAGGAACTGAGGGCATTTCAAACTCTTTGAGCCATTATGTACGCTAGCTACCCATGGTCGGACCATTGGTCAGCGCCACAGGTCTACTCTTTCTTGAGGCTATTCTCTTCTGCAGTTTTCTTTTCTATTGCATTCGCCTACTTGCACTCCACTTTTTCTCTACTTGTGTTTGTGCTTGAACTCGATCAACCTTTATTTATCTTGTTCTTTCCACCCGTCGGCAAGAAAGAGCGAGCTTTATGACGAGATGCTGTGGCGTCGTTATACGCACCAGCTGTTTTCGCAGCAGTGTGGCTGTTCATTATTTTGTTAACATAAATTTTATTTGTTTAGACATCACTCTTTCGCCCTGCAAAAGATTAAAATCGTGGCACTCTATTTCACTTTTGAGCAAATGCTGCACGTTCATGATGTAGTCAATAATTTAATAGGGTGTTTTCAAGGTTTACTCTATTATTTTGGGGGTCTTTTACAACCCAAAAGCAAGATATTACGAGAGACGCCGTAGTGGAAATTTCCGAAAATTTAGACCATCTGGTGTTCCTTAACATGCATTTACATCGCATGGTACACGGGCATCTATCGTTTCGCATTCGTAGAAATGTACCACCGTGGCCGACATCTGACAAGCTACCATCAGGTCAGCAGCCGAACACCCTAACCACTTATCCAACGAGGGGCACTTTTGCATAGTTTGTTCTAATAAAGGGAGAGAGAGAGGGGGGCGAATGGAGAGGAAAGTCAGGGAGGTTAACCAAGCTTGGCTCGGTTGGCTACCCAAAACTTGGGGAGGGTGAAAGGGGCAATAATACAAAGAGGAGAGATGGAATAGAAATTTGTTCTTCAGCATCAGCGCGAAAGTAAGAAAAATGTCCCTTTCGTACGTATTTTTACCACTGGCTTTCCGGCTTCGCTAACGATGCTTCCAGCATTATACGATTGGATAGCTTTACAATAACGCACGCAAAGATAGATTCCGTCGCGTGCGCACGCCATTTTCCTCACTTAACTTTCGTACCCTAGATGATAGAGTACGATGTTTGCGCAGTAGCGACAAACGCTTTCAGGAGGCCTTGCGTGACCTATTCGGAACCCTCTAATGGTTGAAATACTCTCTTACTGAAACGCCTCGACTAAAGTGTTTTAAATGCGAAGCATTTGTTAGCGAACTTCGCCGAATATCTATCTATCTATCTATCTATCTATCTATCTATCTATCTATCTATCTATCTATCTATCGATCGATCTATCTATCTATCTATCTATCTATCTATCTATCTATCTATCTATCTATCTATCTATCTATCTATCTATCTATCTAGCCGCCTATGATTTTTAGCTCTCCTGGCTGTTTCGGTAATGGTATCAATGCCAAAGTTGGTATGGCATAACATGACTGTATGACAAGCATAAGTGACTAGTCATAACATGAACATCATGACGTGATTGTGATGAATGTCAGGATTTACATTGCATGGTCTTCCTACTCTTGCAGTGGTTTCGTTCACATGACAGGTTGCAAAACTGGAATAGTAGATCATCACTTCATGGCAAACACAAGGAAAAGACCCTAACATGAAAGTCATGACATGCGTGTCGTGTAATAACATGACTACATGCCCTACTCATTATGCGCTTGCGGCCCTTTCGCTAGCTTCAAATATGCCAAATTTGGTATTACGTCACGTTAATGAATAACGAAGATACGTGACCGATGCAAACATAATAATCATGAGATGCGTGTCATGCAAGGACATGACTACGTGGCACAAATACACTTCGACCTGACATGACCCTCATGCACGCCGGTGATGCCACGCCGAGCACAGATCTGCCTGCCATATACTCGCAGGTGCGCGCCGCGCTGCGTTGCTTTGACGCATGCGCGTTCGAGCACGCCCGGCGTCCCTCCTTCACGAAGAGAGGCAGGCACGGTGCTGTGTGGGTAACCTCGTCTGCGCGAAATGCAGCATGTCATATTTCACGCGGGCTGCGGCCGGGCCCCGCCGACGGACGCTGGTCGTGCCTAGCGTCAGATTATTGAGTGCCCGCGTTTTGCTAGCGTAGCATCGCTGCGCCCGGCATGGGCGCGCGCCAACGTAACGTCGGAGCATATTGGGACGTTCATGATGCTCTCGGTGCCGTTTCGCTAACTTCACATATACCAAATTTGATATTACGGGATGTGAATGAACGACGAAGGTATATGCCTGAAGCAAACATTATAATAGATGCTTTTAGTTGGGCGAACGTAACGAGCCTACGTAGGCGGCACGATACGTTGCGTACACTTCGAAGCGCTCAACGACATTTTTAGTTCACCGTATTGACCGTACCGAGATAAGTTTGGTTCAACTAGACCTATGTTATTAGAAATAAAACAGCTTTTAGGGGCTTTTAAGCACAATCGTGCGGTATCGGTCATCATAATGCTCAATAGCATCCAAGCCTAGGCGAATAATTTTGTATCCATGGTTTACGTGACTTTGTTCCAGATGCCTAAACGGATCGCTCGTTTGTACTTCCACCAGCAGCGCAACATCGTTCCTCAAAGTAAAATCTACTCGATTTGGGCCGGCTTTGTTTCTCTCTGCATTCGACGCCATCGCTACCATTTTGCTATATTGTTCCTATTTCAATCGAGATACCGCGGGAACGTCACGCCGCGTACGCTCCGCCTCGTCACGTTCACGCACGCCGCATTTTTTTTTTTCAAGCGTACGCATGCATCCATGGCATAGATACGTTACGTACTGCCCATGCGCACTTCTATTACTTAGCCACGCTGCTTACATAGGCTCGTTACGTACGCCCAACTAAAGGTGTCTAATTATGAGATGCGTGTCATGTAATGACATGACTACATGCCACGCTCATGATGCACTCGCGGCTGTTTCACTAGCTTCACATATACCAAATTTGGTATGACGTGACGTGAATAGAGGACGAAGGTAAATGACACATTCAAACATGATAATCATGACATGGAAGTAATTTGCGACATAATTTACCTCCGCCTCGTAACGCTGTGCTGATTTTAAAGTGTCATATCAACCTTCCTCATTCGTGCTTCGAATCATCACGGATTACCACTGTATGTGGGATCTGACATTTTTTTTTTGTAACCACGGACCCTTTGTATTAATTCGTTATGCCGCACCCCACGCATGCTTCTAAACGCATGCGGGCGAGCGTCTCGCCGCGAAGCTCAGGCACGCCTCTCGACGAATGGTGGTTTCCATCCACAAGGTACACGCGCTTACTACAAGCAAGAAGTGGCGATCCGGTGTCGCTTCACTCTAATCCGTTTTGCTGGTGTTCATATCATGCTTGCATCTGTTCTCGGTGGTGGGTGGGCCAATGACTTATATTTTTTAGGCGAATGCCTAGCATTCTTCATCAAACGCACAAATATTGACTCCGTCGGCGCCAAACCGAGTGATACGAAAAATCATTATCATTTGACGTGCCCGCAACGTCACACATTGTGATGTTACACAGTGGAGTCCTCACAAGACATTGTCGCTTGGTCAAAGACGGGCCGGTCACGGAGGCAGTGGAAAACCAGGTAAGGGTCCGAGGGCTTGCAATGTCTCAGATTCTAGAAGCAATGCAAAACCGAGTCTGTTGCAGAAAGCTTTAAAAGAGGCAGTGGAGCATTGACACATCTACTAAGAAGAAAATGAAAAAGATTACTTTTGTTTTCCAAGCGTCTGTATCTAATTCCGTAACAGACAGTGTGTGTTTGTATACTTATTAACGTGATGGATTTAGAGAGCTCGTTTTTCAGCATCGGTGTCGGTTTTGGCGTTATTAGTTGGGAGCGAATAATCGTCATCTTGCCCGTGACCAAAAAAATCGAGAAATATTCAAATCAATAAAAAATATATATTTCCAAGATAAAGTGGAAGACGAACTAAGGCCGTTTGTGTGGCAAGCAGGTGTAAGCATCACACAGCCACGCGTCTGCTTGAAAATACAGTGAAAAGAACGTTACATTTTTTTTAATAAACACACATCCTGTATACAGGCTTCACAATGCATTTATATCGCAATATCATTACTTGGTACAAGAGTACATTGCCATTAGGCGTCATAATTCCGGAGTCCTCCACTACGGCGTCTTTCATAATCATATGGTGGTTTTGGGACGTTAAACCCCACAAATCAATCAATCAATCAATTAGGCGTCATAACATGGGGTTATAGTAACGAATTTTTTAGTTTAAACGCGGCTGCCCATTACAGAAGGCAGACACGTTACTTTGCATATTCCTTTAGGACCACGCAGAGGGTGCATAGCTAGCTCTAAAACATTAACCGTGCATAATTACTCGTCGTTTAAAGTAGGTTACCCATTACACAGAATGCAGCCATATGCGAAAGCTTCACTGACAGAAGCCGCTTTCAATTTTATCGGTTACACTGTGGTAATCCACAATTCAGACTTCTAGACAAATATCCAACAACAAAAAGTATGCTCTGAATGGTTCAACTAGGAACCGAATAACCCTGCCGCGTTCTACTCTTAAAAGCGAAGCTGAAAGGCCCCCCCCCCCCCATTTTTTTCGCAGCATAGCCTTATTTATATACCATTCGACAGCCACTTATTGGTATTGCTGCAAGTGGACATTTCTTTAGCTTTCGCTGAGGTTGTGGGCGCAACCGACGTCGTGACTTTCCATAGACAGCGCTCTCATTAAGGAATATCTTCATTCCGTAAAAGGCAGAGAGTGTTTTCCAATCAAGCAAAACGGAGAGGTGAGCTAGTTGGTACTGTTCCATTATGGCGTAAAAAAAAGAGGACAAGAAAGGGAACACCAAAAGTGCTTAGTCAACACTGAAAGCTTTATTGCTTGGAGCGAAAATATATAACGTCTAAACTCGTCGCACGAAAAAATCACACGCATGCGTATCCTGGACAATCAATCTCCTGTCGGAATCGGCCACACGTTGTCGTCCCACCCATACAGCAATCGAAAGAGTGCCCCATCGGGTACGGGCATCCACTACTGTCATGCGTAACCAACTATTTCATTCTTACGCTGAGTGACCTTTCCAGCCACTTTCTCTCGATTCGCCCTCTATCGATTGAGCATCTCCATTAATATTGTCAATATGGAAGTATTGTGCACTCCTCCACCAGACCTTGTCTTTTTCTTTCATTGATTTCGCTTTCGATGTGGTGAAGTTTGCCCACCGCCCCTTGTATATACCTAACGTTATGGCTTTGCGTATTTATAGCGGATCTGTCAATGAGGCAGATGCTTGTCTCCAGATCATAATTAGTTGCTTTCATAAATTAGTTGCTTCCAGTCAACACGCGAACTGACGAAAGCGGAAGATATAAACACATTAGCCCCCGTATTCTAGAACGTCCCTTCCCTCAATGCTTCACCTTCCCTCGAGAAAGCCGATAGGAGCGCCATCTCTAAGAACGGCAAGTCACTGCATATCAGGGATAATCTGCTGCGATTTTTGAGTAGCGCAGCGTCATTTTCAGCTGAGCAGTGCCGTACTGCTCAACTCTGTCAAGTGAAGGGTGAAAGTCCAGTCGAGGAGCGTTTGTGAATACTGGGTAAGTGACAGCTGCGTCAGCACGCCATCCCTGACACTGTCATTGTTTGAGCGTGATTACTTAGGCGGGCCGTTGGACAAGTGCGCACATGTGTTGTGATTTTACTGTCGTTGTATCGATATTGAATGCGAAGCATTTCTTAGCGAACTTCGGCGAAATTAAGCGTATCTATCTATCTATCTATCTATATATATATATATATATATATATATATATATATATATATATATATATAACCGCTCACGTTTGGGTGCTCTCGTCGTCACCCCATTTACTTGGCGTGAACAAAAATTAGCTGTGAAAGGTAAGATGGTTTTACGAATATGACACGCTGGTCCAGACATGAATAATGCCACAATCCTGTCGCGTACGTCGTCAAAGACTTTCCGCCAAAAAGGGCTCATACTCATGGGCGGGTATGTGCCGTTGGTATGTGGGTATGTGCAACATGTGATTCACGCTTAGCCTATACCAAGGAATGATGAGAGCACAGACGGACCATTTTAGCACGCGAGCATTAAGAAATACCCGATATCAGTAGGGTCGACCGGACGAATACAAAGAATAAATGTCAAGGTCTCAGCTGGAATCGAACCCAAGAATTCTGCGTGTCAACGAAGCATTTTACCACAGAGCTACTACGCCAGGGCTCGGAACTATTATCAAATAGACGCCAATTTTCGTGTAATGTCGGTAGAGGTTGCAGTACTGCCTACCCAATTTTATAAATATTACATATTGCTACAAGCATGCATATTGATATTTTAAAGGGCCACGCGTGTGTGTGCCTGACGAGGAAGACGAAGGGTTGTCTCCACTCGATCGCTGCAGGGTCAACTGGTCACGCCATTACCACTGGTTTCAAATACATCTAATACATAGCTTCGTCGATACGGCGTCTCTTTTTTTCCGTAACAATATGTACTCCTTTGATACAGCCGGCACGTCGGGTTAACGTCAATTGTTGTTAGTTACCATGCGCTGAAGTTGATTTATGTAGCAGTGCCCAGGGCCAGCATCCTCGCGAGCATAGGGCTTCATATTAGCTTCTGGTGTTGCTAATACAAACGTCCCAGTTTGCATGGTTGCGCAAGTGCAAAGCACTGGCTATATAAACATCTGAACAACTTCAACATATGTCTGTGTGTACAAAATTTTTACATATATTTAGCGTCATTTCATGATGCGCCGCTCAATGAAAAATAATTGCAACATGGTCACCTTCCTCCGCATGCTTCGCATAGCGTCGATTCCCTGGTACGTGGGATCTGTTGAACTTTTTTTTTACTTATATCCTTATCTATACGTATACATTCTGCCAATCTGCAAAATAAGCATCAGTTGTAAGTCAGCGCCCTTTTCTGCTTTTTCACATTTTTTCCATCTTTGCGCACTGTGAAATTCATTATGAATGAAGATCAAATAGGAAGGAAGGAAGGAAGGAAGGAAGGATGGATGGATGGATGGATGGATGGATGGATGAATGGATGGATGGATGGATGGATGGATGGATGGATGGATGGATGGATGGATGGATGGATGGATGGATGGAAGGAAGGATGGATGGATGGAAGGAAGGATGGATGGACGGACGGACGGACGGACGGACGGACGGATGGATGGACGGACGGATGGATGGATGGATGGACGGATGGATGGATGGATGGATGGACGGATGACGGACGGACGGACGGACGGCGGGCGGACAGACAGACAGACAGACAGACAGACAGACAGACAGACAGACAGACAGATAGATAGATAGATAGATAGATAGATAGATAGATAGAAAGATAGATAGATAGATAGATAGATAGATAGATAGATAGATAGATAGATAGATAGATAGATAGATAGATAGATAGATAGATAGATAGATAGATAGATAGATAGATAGATAGATAGATAGATAGATAGATAGATAGATAGTGTAAGGGGTTCAATAGTTGTGGTCTTGTCGCAAAGAGGGCAGTAGAATGCACCGATATGTAAAGTCCCTGAAAAAAAATGGCTCCGAATCTGCATGTTACACTGCATATGTCGTCTAAAGACAATAGTCTTGCGTCTGGAAAGAGTGAAGAAAACGTTTATTGGTGTTCTGCGCAAGAAAATCGGTTAATGGTATTCTGGAGGCGTTGCGTTAGTGCCTCGAGCGTGTAGCGGAGGCGAACGAGCGCATCGAGGCACGTTAGATACGAGCGCCATCTGGCAGTTCGAAAACAAAGGAAGGCGTGCGTGTCCGCGGAGAAAGATGCGCGCTTGTCTCGGAGGTGATAAGGGGTACAACTCAAAGCGACGGGCAGGTGCCACCACCGTATCGTCTTAGCAAAGCGTTGGAAGCACTTACGTTTTGAGCATCGCGTTGCACTGTCAGCGCAGCGTGATAAACACTACGGTCCTTAGAATTACTTGTGTGTGCCTTTCCTATATAGTATAAAGGCACACATACAAAACATCGACTTGTTGTTATGGTGCCTCAGATATGCGCAATAATTGCTTTTTAATTGACAATCGCACAAGTCTGAACACTGAATCTTGAGCAATATTGGTGGGCACTGTGGATGGGGTTGGCCGTTTGATGCTGTTTAAGGTATCGGTAAGGGCGGACAAACAGACAAATGCACAGACAGACACACCAAAATTTTTTGTCGAAGGTCCCCAAGAAAGATTATCGTCTTTAAAACTAAACTAGCGTGAACCACGCGTCTTCACTATTACCTCCTCCCCCAGAAACTACAGCAGCGCCTCTAGAGTGTCTACCAGGAAACAACAAGCGCGAAAGCACGCGGCCACACTGGATGTGCCAGACGCTTAAGCAGCTCGGACCCTGCTCTGCCGTGTGTTCATCGAGCGGCCGTGCCTCGGGTATGCTGTAAGGGTACGCTGGTGGCGTCTGTTCGTGAGCACGTGCTCGCGAAAGTGGACAAACATTATGGCGTTTGCGATACCTTCACAAAAGGTGGAGGTCGCTCGCTGGATTCCGTGCCCACCGGTTGTGCGCCCGCGCGCTCGCGACCTTCGGCGTCATCGTAGCTCTGGCCGACTGGGCTCGCCCTACGTCACCTCCTGTCGCCGACGACCTTCGACGACAGTGTAGCTCTGACTTACTGGACCTGCTCTACGCCATCTACTGACGCCGACAACATCTCACGCAAGTGTACCCCGTCCTCGGACTCCAGTGACCATGCTTCCATCTTTCCTGTCTCTCCTATCCCCTCAGTTTGTTGTTGCTTCTTCTTCCTCTTTTCTACACCTTTACTTCTACCCTTTTTATTCCTCCTCACCCCCATCCCTTGTGAGCCCTGTGGCGGTGTCGCTCACAGAAGCAGACAATAACGGGGCTCACTTTTCTCTTCCTTTCTCTTTCTTAAGAACCACTCCACCTTCAGAAAAGGTAGTGCGCCATGCTGTAGATTCTTAGCCCCACCGAATTTACACAGACAGCAGTGGCGTTGCCATCAAGAGCGTCACCGCTGAGTGCGTCTTCACGCAAACTATCGCGTTGAGTAGTGCATGCTTGTGGTGATGTTTTTGCCACTGCATGCAACTTGCTTATATACACGTCAAATCACCGTATTTAACGTTACTTTTTATATATTTTCTTGCTTAATTAGTCTTTCGGTGCATCGCCTGGAGCCGCAGCGTCCAAATTAGCTCTAACGGAAAGATGAGCACACGCCCATTTTTGCGACCAGGAGCCACGCAGCCTCTCAACTAGCGTCGTTTACTATCTGCTATGCACGCGACGGGAGAGGAGCCATTGACACGAGTGGAGCTACTTTAGTATTTTTCAGGAACTTTATGGACATGTCTTCCATGGGTTTAGTCGCGTTGGTCGAATTAAATTGCTCGATCTCAAACAACACGCGGTGGCCATCCACACATCCGGGCCGTGATGGTTCTCAAATCGGCAATACCTGTCCCGGTGGGCCCAAGAGCACATTGATGGCTGTTGTGAGCTTGTTCTGTTCCTTGACTTGAAGCCCGTAGGGTACTGGACTAGCTGGAATCCGAAAGGTGTGGCATGGAGTCCTGCTCGCGGCTGGTATTGGTGTCGAGCACATCTCTCTCCTCGCCCGTGATTCTGCCTGCGCAGGTGCTCCGTGGAACAGATGAACAATGGAAGTACTTCCCCTCACCAACTATCTCTCCGAAAGTGGGCTGCTTGGGGTCGGGTAAATCTGCACCATCGGGACAATGTCTTTCCTTAGCTTGGCTGCCGAGACGTGCACTGTCAAATTGTTGAGTTGCAGAGCTGTTATCCGTGCTAGAGCCTGGGTCGTAGCCGATGCGTCCGAAGGCTGCAATGAGCTTGGTGCTCCAGTCCGCCCAGAACTACTGCAGCACGCCTTCATACTCGTGCCACGCCGTGGCACCATCTCGAAAGCGGTCAATTCAACGAACCATTTCTGTTGGTCCGTCCGATTCTCGCGAGCTCCGATAGAGTTGACGGTCGCCACCCAGCCGGCTGCGTTGTTGTGGAATCCGTGAAATTCGGGTATTTCACAGGTGATTTGCGATGAAAGGGTCTTCAGAAAAGGCACACAGTGCCAAGGTGAAGCCGCCCAGCTGGTCTTCGAGTTCCCAGAGGCTATCGCGGAGCTCTCGGCGTTGCTCGGGTATGCTCAAGGTCGTATGAGGCGGCTACGTCCACTGTAGCGTCGGCTGCGCTCAACGCCGGAAGAATGTCGGGAACAGTGCTGGTGCACGTCCATGGAATATCCGATACTAGTAGTACTTACGGCGGCGACACGCACGTCCAAGGAATTATGAGCAGCGTTTCTAGGCGGCTAGTATGTTGGAAGAGTACCGGCAACGAAATACAGGCCGTGGGAAGCTTGAACAGCATTCCCAAAGGACAGGAACCTGTGCGTATTACGGCCACGAAGTGGTAGCATGGTGTCCGTTGGGTGATGCCCTGGTACCACAGGGCAGGCATGGACACCTTTTATTTATGGTCTGATGCGTAGCTGAACTGGCGGCCGGGTTGAGGACTCCATCGTCAAGGAATCGTGAAGGGCCGTACCACGCCCTTCCCGCACAGCCGCAACGCACGTGCGAGGACCCCTACCGCGCGCAAGCGGGGGACAAATAAGCCAATTGGCGACGCTGCGGAGGGTGAAAGAGCGTTGCCAATTGGCTTACGTGTCCCCCACTTGCGTGTGGTAGGGGTCCTAGCATGTGCGTTGCGGCTGTGCGGGAAGCGCGTGGAACGGCCCGAACGGCGTTTCTGGATGGAGAAGCCCTCGCTGCCGACGACCCACGAGGCTACGGACAGATCGCTTGAGCCGCAATGTTCAATTGTCGAGCTGCGCCAGAGATCGAGCAATGTAGTGGTGTAACTTTCCTTGCGACTGGTGAGGTGGTTCATACCACATGGAAAGAGATCCAACGCAAAGTGGGCAGACGCACTGAAATAGCCAGAACTTTTCGCTTACCTTTCACTGAAAGAGCCTATCTTATCAAATCGAGCATAACAGCGTCACTGCTTTATGTATCCAGAATTGCTCACCACCTCGTCGAGTTTTGCTGAGAGTGACCACTGCGTGCGGCTCCTTTTTTTCGGGATGGCCACGCTGAAGCTGTTGCTAGAGCCTTCGTCCGCTACCAGTAAAATGGGAAGGGCTCAGCATGCCAAACCTTGATGTAATGTGCCGAATGTTGACTCTCAAAAACACCCGGGCACTTGTAGAAAACTCATCGTATAGAGGCAGGCAACTCGTAGTATAGCTGCTAGGTACCTCTAGAAAATTTTTGGGTTTAAAAAACGAAACGGGACCAGCTGCTGAACAGCCACCGGCGTATTACAAGCATGTCATAAAATCTTTGCGACAATGGCGAAACGAGTTTCCAGTTCAAGAACTGATGGAAATGTCCCCCACCGACAAAAGTGAACAAATAGCATTCAAAAGTCTAACAGAGGAACAGAGCCGGAAATACCGCGCGAAAAGACGTTGGGCTCTTACAAACACGTCCCTCCCCACCGAAGTGCGTGATCTAAACTGGCTTAGGGAATGGGAGGCTCTACCGACGGCCGACCGCCTTGTGGCGTGGGGTGTCGCGCCCTCCGCCCCATGTCCGTGATGCGGCCGCGTCGAAACACTTAACCATGTCTTTCATGAATGTATAGTATAGCACGTACCTTTTGTCGCATGGTTACCAGTATGTTTCAATTAGGTATGCTGTGGAAGTCTCGCCACAGGGCTAGCTTGGTTAAACTTTTAATGGCTATCGGAGCCTTCGTCTTTGGAAGCGGAGGGGACGTCCTCAGAGAGCCATGTTTCGTCTGCTACATCGGTTAAGAAATGTAATGCTAATGCATCTCATTGAAGAACTAGTTAATGCTGGGAGAGGAGGCTTTTCTCCTACGCTGGTCTATGTCATTGATTATTGTAAAACACAACAGAGTATCCATGCCTTCCCTCCCCTACTGATAAGGTAAGCTAGAGCTTGTACCACTGGGAAACTACTGTTTGAATTCTCCTTTCTTTACTAGAAACATGTCCTTTTCGTAATATATTGTTATTGAGCATGAGAGCAAACTGTCCTCACAGGTGGATGCAAAAACATCATCTTACACTGTGAATGACCCCCTTGTTTGTGCATATAGCCTTACTGTTTATGTAAGTTTAATCATCTCGAAGTTCATGAATGTTCCGTTCTTGTTGTACCGATTTTGCATTGTACACCACTGCATACGCAAATAGGTTATTTTCGCTATACATAACAGCTTGCACTGTACATACGCATGATCATCATTGTCTATTTTTCTGTGTGCACATAAGCTATGTAAGATATGTCTGGAAATATAATTCTCTTAAAATAATAGTTCACTAGAAGTTGTAAAAGACTATGTCCACTTAGGGCAGGTAATAACCGCGGAGCCGAACCACGAGATTGAAGTAACTAGAAGAATAAGAATGGCGTGGAGCCATTTGGCAAGCACTCTCAAATCATGACAGGCAGATTGCCAATATCCATCAAGAGGAAGGTATATAACAGCCACATCTTGCCGGTACATAGCTACGGGAGCAGAAACCTGGAGACTTACAAAGAGCGCTCAGCTTAATTGAGGACGACGCAGCGAGCAATGGAAAGAAAAATGGTAAGTTTAACCTGCAAAGACAAGAGGAGAGCAGAGTGGATCAGGGAACAAACCGGGGTTCACATATCATAATTGAAACCAAGAAGAGAAATTGACATGGGCCGGGAATCTAGCGCGTAGACAGTATGACTGCTGGTCACTAAGGGCAACTAACTGGATTCTTACAGAATGCAATAGCGCAGGGGGGAGATAGAAAGTTAGGTGGGCAGATGAGATCAAGAAGTTTGCGGGTATAAAATGTCAGCAACAAGCACGGGACCGAGTTCACTGGTAGAACATGGGAGAGGCCTTAATTTTGCAGTGGACATAGACAGGATGATGATGATGATGGTGGTGGTGATGATGATAATGATGATGATGATGATGACGATGATAATGACTTCACCTATATTCATCGCAATACAGCACACCCTTCAAGCTCTTCTTTCTTCTGGGGATTCTCAGCCCAGTTTTTCGGCCTTTTCAGCTTCCTGCTGTATTTTGTTTTCATCACTTTTTGCTCTTTCCCACTATGGCACAGCACCGCAGTGGGAATCAGCAGAACGTCCGTTATGGTCGCAT
The DNA here is from genome assembly GCF_043290135.1 of Rhipicephalus microplus. Taxonomy (NCBI): domain Eukaryota; kingdom Metazoa; phylum Arthropoda; class Arachnida; order Ixodida; family Ixodidae; genus Rhipicephalus; species Rhipicephalus microplus. The sequence continues at coordinate 192,327,752 of NC_134701.1, forward strand.
TCTACTATTTACCACACGTCTACCCTGAGAAAACAATCACAGCATATCCATGAGGTGAATGATGACGAGTGGGGCTAAGCGGACGGAGGGACGCACGCATGGACGGACAGACGCATGGACGAGTGCATGGATGGACAGAAGGACGCACGCACAGACGGATGGATGGACGCATGGAAGCACGGACGAACTGATGGACGCTTCGCCCCACTTATCATCATTCACTCCGTGGATATGCTGTGACATCATTTTGAAACCTTGAAACTGGCTACTACCACTACAACGACGACACTGGATGTCTTTCTGTCCGTCCGTTCATCTGGCGAACACTCCAAGTACCGCCATCTCACATCTTTTCATGATATATTCATAATATACAAGTATCTGCATCCAGCGGACATTCTAAAAACTAAATTAGAGGTAGTTACTACTACTACGACAACCACGACATGGGACATACGACCAACGGCGTTTGGAGCTTCGCCCCTAAAAAATTCAGTAGCCCTTGCCTGTATATTAAAAATGGGGCAGGCCAAGTTAGGCATTTGCGTGCTTGGCATAATGCTTTCCTTTCTTTCTCTCTTTCTTCCTTTCTTTATTTCTATCTTTCTTTCTTTCTTCCTTTCTTTCTATCTTTCTTTCTTTCTTTCTTTCTTTCTTTCTTTCTTGAGCAGTGCGCAATGCTCTCCGCTAACTTTTCCCTTCCTCCATGCTAGTTTGCCTCCGTGACCTTTCACCTACTTTAATCTACGTGCTGTGCAGCGCTACACTGCTGTTGCTGCAGACCACAACGACAGTCATGCGTTCATATTCAAGGAGCAATGTAACTGATAGAGTGAAATGACGTTACTTTAGTAATAAGTTCAACGAAAGATCAGATTCAATATCAAAAACCACTGACCGCCAACGAGCCCACGGCATAAACAGCATGAGTTTTTTGGAAAAACGTGCATACAAATCTGCATATGCCTGGTGTACCTTAGACGGCCACATTGCTGTACGTTCACCATGTTTTATTTTCTTACGATGAAACAGTGTTTGCTATATCATGTGGATTAACCCCCTCAGTGTACTTCTAATCTCATTTGAACGTGGTCGGCTTCACCCACGAGACGGCTCTATGCTCTCCCATTGTAGAGTACTTAATACTCTGAATCGTTAACCACTCTTTCTAACCCCAGCGTACTTCTCGCTAAAGAGGTGCACGGGACGGCTTTCAACTCTCCCACAGAAGAGCACTAAGTACTATAAATCGTTTACCACTTTTTAAAAACACATTTATTTCCACGGGACGGTTATATGCTCTTCAATAGTAGAGTACGTGGTAGTCTCAATCGTTACCCACTTGTTAAATGCAAAGCATTTCACAGCGACCGTCGGTGACTTAGAGTGTATCTATCTATTTATCTATCTATCTATCTATCTATCTATCTATCTATCTATCTATCTATCTATCTATCTATCTATCTATCTATCTATCTATCTAAGCACCTACGACTTTTAGCTCTCCTGTGCGTTTCAATGACGGTATCGATACCAAACTTGGTATGGCATAACATGACTGTAGGACGACCTTATTTGACTAGTCATAACATGAAAATCATCACATGTTTGTAATGAATGTCATGATTTACATTTCATGGTCCTGCTGCTCTTGCGGTGGTTTCGTTCACATGACATGTTGCAAAACTAGTATGCTATGACATGATTGCATGGCGAACGCAAGCGACAGACCCTAACTTGAAAATCATGACTTGCGTGGCATGTAACAACGTGACTACAAGCCACGCTCATGATGCGATTGCGGCCGTTTCTCTAGTGTCACATATACCAAATTTTGTATTGAGGTACTTGAATGAATGAGTAAGGTATGCGACTGGTGCAAACATTATATTTAATCATGAGATGCGTGTCATGTAACAACAAGACTGCATGCCATGCTCATGATGCGCTAGTGGTCGTTCCGCCAGCTTCACTTATAACAAATTTGGTATTACGGGACGTGAATCAATGACGAAGGTATAGTACTGGTGCAAAAAGGATAAACATGAAATGCGTGTCATGTAACAACATGAATGCATGTCACACTCATGATACACTCGCGGCCATTTTGTTAGCGACACATATGCCAAACTTGGTATTACGTGACGTCAATGGTTGATGAAGGTATCTGACTGGTGCAAACATGATAATCATGAGGTGCATGTCATGTGAGAACATGACTACACCCCACAGTCAAGACGCCAATACATTTCGATGTGACCCGGTGCGCGTGCACGCTGCCGTACGTTTCATCGCGTCACACCGGCGTTGCGACGCCAAGCGCCCGTCCTGCCATATACTCGCAGGCGCACGCGGCGCTGTGTTGCTTTGGCGCATGCGCGTTACAGCGGGTGCGGCATCCCTCCGTCACAAAAAGAAGCAGACGCAGTGCTTTCTGGGGTAACGCATCGGTGCGAAATGCGGCATGTCGCATTTTGCGCAGGTTGCTGTCGGACCGTGCCGCCGGACGCTGGTCGCGTCGGTCGCGCCTGGCGTCAACCTATAGAGTGCCCAAGTTTTGCTAACATAGCGTCGCTGTTCCCAGCGTGCACGCGTGTCAACGTTACGTTGAAGTATACTGGACCCTTCATGCTGCGCCCGCGGTGGTTATAGGGGCGAAGCTCCTTATAGCGGCACCCGTTCGTCCCTCGTAGTCGAAGTAGTAGTGTGTAATCAGTTTTACATTTTGTTCTCCAAAGTAGTGCCGGTGGGAGATCTCTTCTATGCGTTGTTGAACAATTAAATATTCGCAGCGTGCGCGTTAACTAAAAGCCGAAATCTCCTGTCTCTCATTCCCCTTCAGCGGCCAGTGGCATGTACATTGAGCACTATCTGACAAGAAAGGGCTACGTTATACTTGCTGGGCGTAACCTCCTTGGTTTTAGAAAGGTTTATCGAGCGTTGGACCGCAGTGCCATGAATACAGTGAACTATTATATACCATGAACTCGAGGTGGTTAAAGGTGGGAAGTAGACACGAATCACTAGCTGTAAGAAAGTGTGCGTGCGCCTCCTCTCGTTCAGTCTTTGGAATGTCCGCTGGATGGCGGTGCTTCTATATGTGGCATATATGATGAAAAGATGCGAGATGGTGGTACTTGGAGTGTTGAATAGGTGGACGAACGGACACAGCATGGACGGACGCACGGATGGCTGCACGGATGGATGGACGCATGGGCGGACGCAGGAGCGGATGCATGGACGAACGCAGGGACGGACGTGCAGATGGACGTGCGGACACACGAACAGACGCACGCACGGACGGGTGGATGGAAGCACGGGCGGCCACAAAGACGCATGCATGGACGGACGGAAGCAAAAACGAATCAACGGACGCATGCCTCGCCCCACTCTCCATCATTCACTCCGTGTGTCACAGAACGAGCGCTCAAAAAGGGCGCGCCGCCAAATTCCCGCGACGAAACGCCGGAGTGACGCCACGAGGTCAACGATAAAAGAACAAAAAAAGAGAAAACAAACATCCAAGGCTCCCTGGGCGCGCGACTCTCTCCCCTCGGAAGCGTGGCTTCGCCGACGAACCTCCTCACCCCACATCGGCGGCCGAGCAAGCACTCGAAATTTCTAGAAGGAAAGGGGCGTGTTATGCCGGGTTGAGTCATCTGTCGGGGACGGCCCTCGTACAGTCTCGCGCCTTCCCCCAGCCTCCGCTGCGCAGCACGCCGACGAAATGATGAGAACTTTCTGGAATGTCGCGCGGAAGGTATTTAACCGAGCAGCGGAGATGAGAGATCAGGAGAAGACGGAAGTTAGCGCCAGAGCGCGTAGGGATTCCGCCGTGTAGTCGGCGAAGGTTTTGTCCGTGGAGACGAAGCAGGAGAAGATGATGATTTCCACCTGAGGGGCGACGACTCGAGCTACAGGCAAGAGTGTGTGTTTACCGCTATCGAGCGAAGACGCGTGGCAACGGCTGCGTGCGTGAAGCTGACGTGTTTCCGGCGAAGAAGTTTGAAGCTTGCAGAGGGCCTATTGAAGACGTGAGGTTTCTGGAAGAGAAACTTCGGCGAGGTTTCCTGGAAGAGAAACTTCGGGGGCTGCGGAACGACAACAACGCTGGACTTTGAGTGAGTGATTCTCGGAAGAGTATCATCCAGACTTTTGTTCCAAGAACTTTGGACTGAATAGGTTTTCTATCTCTTTAGTCCTTAAGTGTCTTGGTTGTTCAATGCATGCGACTGCATTGTAGTGCGTATTGTTGTCTGTGTCCGTTGTTTCGAGTGTGGCTGATTGTACTGTGTAGTACGTTGTTTGTTTGGTGACTTATTGTACTCAACTATTGTGGAGTGTGCATACTTTTGTATTGTTTTTGATCTGCCATTATTGAGAATATATTTCTGTTTCGCTTATCAACTCTCGGCTCTGACTTGTTCTTTGGGCCACAGCCGGCGTCTGCTGGCGCGCCAAAAAGGACCACTTCTAAATTGTCCACGCTTTCGTGTTGCGGTTCGGGGGGCCGTTATTTCGGCCCTTGGAATTAGCCCGGCGATCGCCTCCCTAATTAACGGGACCGGTGTGACAATTAATCTGGCGTCCACGACGAGGACCTTTTGGTGCACAGTGTGTCCAACGTAGTGAGAAAGAGCCTCGAGTTGTTAATAGTGCTATCGGAACGATTTTGTGTGTTGTTCAGTGTTCTCGTTAACGAGTGCAGTGGAGTGTTCCGATAGGCTGATTTTAGGCAGATGCTTTTTGCACACGGCCAGACTTTATTTGCGAGACACGATGGATCTCGAAAAGTTAGTTGCTCTTGGTGAGAAGATGGGTCTTTCTGGCGCCGAACTACGGAAGTGGGTAAGCCAGAAGGAGAAAGAGGCGGTGGAAAGAGAGAAGTTGGCAGCTGAGAGAGCCAAGGAAGAAAAAGCAGTGGAGTTGGAACGAGAGAAGTTGGCAGCCGAAAGGGCGAGAGAAGAAAGAGAGGCAAAGGAGCGACAGCTGAAACAAGAAAGAGAGGCAAAGGAGCGACAGCTGAAAGAAGAAAGAGAGCAACAATTGAAGTTGGAGTTGGAGAGAGTAAAGCTGGCAGCTGAAAGGGCGAAAGAAGAAAGAGAGGCAAAGGAGCGAGTGCTGAGAGAAGAAACAGAGCAGCAATTGAAGTTGGAGCTGGAGAGAGAAAGACTGGCAGCTGAGAGGGCGAAACAAGAAAGAGAGGAAAGAGAACGGCAGTGACAGCATGAGATAGAACTCGAGCGGCTCCGTTTGCAACAGCGAAGTGAAACTGCGGTCCAAGCTAGAGTTAAAAGCAGCGAACGGGAGGACCACGGCTTCCGCTTGAACCCAAGCAAGCTGCTCGTAGCGTTTGATGAGAGGAAGGACGACCTTGACGCGTACCTTCATAGATTTGAGACGATTGCAAGGAGCCAGAATTGGCCGGAACATCAATGGGCAACTGCTTTGAGTACTTGCTTGAGTGGTGAAGCGCTCAGTGTGTACGGCAGGCTGACGCCGACCGATGCAGCCAACTATGCAAAGGTGAAAGCTGCTTTGCTGAAGCGATTTAGATTTACTGTGGAAGGATTCCGGGACAGATTTCGGACAGGAAAACCAGCTGATGGTGAGACGGCTACGCAGTATGCTGCCCGACTTTGCAACTATTTCGACAGATGGATTGAACTTTCAGGGACAGCGCAGGAGTACGATGAGCTTAGAGAGCTCCTAATTAGAGAACAATTTCTTACTAGTTTCCACCCAAGCCTGTCGCTGTACTTGGAAGAGAGGAGAGCTAAGTCACTTGAAGACATGCTTGAATTGGCTGATCAATTCTTGGAAGCGCAAGGTGGAACTAATTTGGCCAAGGTCAAGAAGGAGTGTCCCGAAGATTCTAAAAATTCGGCACCCGAACAAAAGAAGCGTGCACCGAAGAGCATTCCGCGATGTTTTCTGTGTAACCGAGTGGGTCACCGTGCTAACCACTGCCGAACTAACTTCACGAGCCCCACGGTTGTAAAATCTTTCAATTGTGGTCAGACTGGGCACAAAGCAGACGCTTGTCGGAACGGAGTGAGTCAAACTCACCAGGTATCCTGTGTGCAAGTGGCACCGAAATCTGATAATAATGCCGTCACCGATGGATTCGTAGAGTTGAAAAATGGGGAGAAAATTCCTATTTTGGGTGCTGTAATGTCAAAACAGCCAACCGGTGTTACGAAGGGAATGCCAACGCTGCCTGGAAAGGTTGCGGGCAAGAAGATTACAGTTCTAAGAGACACCGGTAGCTCCACGGTTATCGTGCGGAGAAATTTGGTACGGGAAAGTGAAATGACAGGCAGAACGAAACCGGTTTGCCTAATTGACCGTACGGTTCGGATGCTTCCCGAAGCAGAAATTGAGGTTGAAACCCCGTACTTCAGCGGGAAGGTTACTGCTTTATGCATGACGACCCCCCTGTACGACCTTGTCATCGGAAACATCGACGGGGCGCGAGGACCGAATGATCCGGAATGTTTGGGAGAAGACCCTAAGATAGAGCCCTCGCCAACCCAGCGACCGCGAGATACAAGGGAGGAGCCGCCCGTGACGGATCTCACTAGAGCCCAAGGTGAAGCCGCGGTACAAGAGACCGTGAATGAGAAGATGATCGTGTTGAATGAGTTCATGGGCCGGGCAGCTGGGCTTACTTCGGCTCGACCTCAACTGACCGACAATGTAAAGGTGACGGAGTCGGCATGGCAGGCCAAATGTCGGGACATGAAAAAGCGGTTGAATAACCGGACAAGATCGGTTGAGCGTCATGACCCGCTAGCAGTGTCGGAAGTGACAACGATGGCTGAGACGCCGCCTCAGATATCGTCGTTGGAAAGGGCTCGCCGAAGTAGAACGTGAAAACACAAGAAGAGATCGAGCGAGCACCGCAAGAAAGGGCGCAAGCGCCGCTCAAAGTACACAGGATAAGTGCTGAAGTCGAATCAGAATGTGTTTGGCAGTGCTGAGTGCCATATGTTGTGTTGATTGTTGTGTTATCCTGTGTCACAAGTGTCGAAGTGTCTGTGCTGTGATGTGATGTATAGTGTTGTATAAATGTTGTAAAGACAGAACCCTGTACGTTTGTATTGTTTGGAATGTGTGATGAAGCGTTGTACTCATGTACCTGCGGTTATATTTCATGTGTGTGAGATTGAATTGTAATGTCCAATTGTATTGAGTGATATATTGTGAATGTGACGTGTCATGAGCGACGGACTATGTTACAGTCTTTGAGAGTGTGGGGTGACTGTTCGCGCATGTTTGTGTGGTTTTGAATATTATGAGATAATATTCTTAAAGTGGGGGGCAGTGTCACAGAACGAGCGCTCAAAAAGGGCGCGCCGCCAAATTCCCGCGACGAAACGCCGGAGTGACGCCGCGAGGTCAACAATGAAAGAACAAAAAAAGAGAAAAAAAACATCCAAGGCTCCCCCGGGCGCGCGACTCTCTCCCCTCGGAAGCGTGGCTTCGCCGACGAACCTCCTCCCCCCACATTGGCGGCCGAGCAAGCACTCGAAATTTCTAGAAGGAAAGGGGCGTGTTATGCCGGGTTGAGTCATCTGTCGGGGACGGCCCTCGTACAGTCTCGCGCCTTCCCCCAGCCTCCGCTGCGCAGCACGCCGACGAAATGATGAGAACTTTCTGGAATGTCGCGCGGAAGGTATTTAACCGAGCAGCGGAGATGAGAGATCAGGAGAAGACGGAAGCTAGCGCCAGAGCGCGTAGGGATTCCGCCGTGTAGTCGGCGAAGGTTTTGTCCGTGGAGACGAAGCAGGAGAAGATGATGATTTCCACCTGAGGGGTGACGACTCGAGCTACAGGCAAGAGTGTGTGTTTACCGCTATCGAGCGAAGACGCGTGGCAACGGCTGCGTGCGTGAAGCTGACGTGTTTCCGGCGAAGAAGTTTGAAGCTTGGAGAGGGCCTATTGAAGACGTGAGGTTTCCTGGAAGAGAAACTTCGGCGAGGTTTCCTGGAAAAGAAACTTCGGGGGCTGCGGAACGACAACAACGCTGGACTTTGAGTGAGTGATTCTCGGAAGAGTATCATCCAGACTTTTGTTCCAAGAACTTTGGACTGAATAGGTTTTCTATCACCTCTAGTCCTTAAGTGTCTTGGTTGTTCAATGCATTCGACTGCATTGTAGTGCGTATTGTTGTCTGTGTCCGTTGTTTCGAGTGTGGCTGATTGTACTGTGTAGTACGTTGTTTGTTTGGTGACTTATTGTACTCAACTATTGTGGAGTGTGCATACTTGTGTATTGTTTTTGATCTGCCATTATTGAGAATATATTTTTGTTTCGTTTATCAACTCTCGGCTCTGACTTGTTCTTTGGGCCACAGCCGGCGTCCGCAGGCGCGCCAAAAAGGACCACTTCTAAATTGTCCACGCTTTCGTGGTGCGGTTCGGGGGGCCGTTATTTCGGCCCTTGGAATTAGCCCGGCGATCGCCTCCCTAATTAACGGAACCGGTGTGACGCCGTGGATATGCTGCCATTTTTTTCAAGCTCCACGTACACCAAGTTTTGTGTTACGTGACGCCAATGGATGACGAAGGTCTATGACTGGTGCAAACATGATGATCCTGAAATGTGTGCCATGTAAGAACATGACAACATACCACGCTAATAGCGTGCTCGCTGCCATTTCGCTAACTCCACATGTAGTCTATTTGGTATCACGTAACGTCAATGGATGACGAAGGTAAACGATAAATCCTAACATGATAATCTTACACGGAAGTCATTTACGGCATAATTTACCTCCACCTCGTAACGTTGTGTTTGATTAATTTGTGGGGTTTAACGTCCCAAAACCACCATATGATTATGAGAAACGCCGTAGTGGAAGGCTCCGGAAATTTTGACCACCTGGGGTTCTTTAACGTGCACCCAAATCTGAGCACACGTGCCTACGACATTTCCGCCTTCATCGGAAATGCAGCCGCCGCAGCCGGGATTTGAACCCGCTACCTGTGGTCGTAACGTTGTGCTGATTTGCAAGTGACATCTCAACCTTTCTCATTCGTGCTTCGCATATCATCGATTCCCACTGTACGTGGAAACTGCCAATTTTTCTATACATACACAAATGAATGCGCGGGGCATTTAGTGTGAGTCCCTCGGGACGGCTTCATGCTGTTCCCCAGTAGAGTACCTATAGTACTCTAAATTGTTACCCCCTTTCTCTAAACACATAAAACAATTGCCTGGTCTTCTTGTTCTATAACATGCTGTGAGGCCCCGTGGACGGATTCATGCTCTCCGAGAGTGGAGTACCTAGTACTCAAAATCAATAACCACCTTCTCTAAACACACCAAACCCATTAAGAACCCCACGGCATGGCATTATGCTCTGCCATAGTAGAGTTCCTAGTCCTCTAATTATTTAACCACTATTTCTTAATACACAGTTGATGTAAGGCCTGCACACAAGTGTGAGGCCCACGAGACGGATTTATGCTCTCCCATAGTAGAGTACTATATACTCTAAATCGTTAACTACTTTATCTAAACACTCCTTTGAGCGAGTTCTCAGCAGCAAAGTCCATGACTACTTTCTTTTGGCTAACTCTACCACCCGACGAGGGTATATTGATCGCCAATGAGAGTTCATGTATCTCTTTAAAGAGGCCATGAAACACTTTTTTTTGGTAACCATGAAATAATTCAGTGGAAAAGCGTATCGCCTCACAAATTAAACACCGCAAAAATTTTAAGAACTCGTCCAGTACGAGCGGCGTTACGAAGATTTGTCACACGCTGCAATCGCATTCTCCCTTCTCCAGTCCCGATTAAAGCGCTCGAAGCTAAGCAGGAAGGGACAGGAGGGGCAAACAAAAAAGTCACGTGCGCCTCACGACCTTGAGCGCTACTTTCTTTTTTTTTCTTCGAATACGCGGCTTTCTCAGTGCGATCGCGCGCGCACGCGTGCACAAGTGACGGACTCTCGCAGCGACCTCTGTAACAACCGAGCGCTCCATGATGAAATAAGCCAATTGCCGATACTTGGGTAATCTACGTGTGATTTTTGAGCGTCTTCCGTCATTTGTCGAGGGAAAAGAAAGCAAGCTTTAGGTGACTTCGATAATTTATTGTGAATTCCAGGTCGCGTGCTGCGCTATAACATTTGGCTTGTGTGTTCTCGGAAGCCTCTACTACCAATCGACCGCATTATCCGACTATGCGAAAAAAGTGTTGCAGGGCCCCTTTAAAGCGAGTTATATAATCGGAAAGGCGACGCAAACAGAACATGGTGTAACGACTTTTTATAGCTTTGAAGCATGTTATGCCACGGGCTGTGTCCCTACACACCTATTGTCTACCCAGCTATGGTGCATGCGCATCTACCCTCTCTCTTTCCTTTCCTACGCTCTCCCTCTCTCACAACGCCAACGCAGGCAGCTTCTGCTAGCCTATGCTCACTTCCTTACTCTCTCTCTCTCTCTCCTCTGGGTGTCCCTCCCCGCTGTGTTTGGTCGTTTACACCCTCATTGCACATGCACGTCCCCTCCCCCTGTCTCTCTTCACCTACGCTCCTTCCATCTCTCGCCTTGTAGTACCGACACTGGCAGCGTCTGCCTACGAGTTTCTTGATTGATGATGATGATGAATAAACTTTATTTTCGTATCCGGCACGTTTGTGGTCCGGGCTAGACCGCACAAGGAGGTACCGGGAGACCTTGTCTCTGTACAGCCTCCCTGGCCTGCTGGATAGCCCATTTTTGGTCTTGAACCTCCAAGCTGAGCAGCACAAGTCGCCACTGCTCCCGGAGGACCTCAGGAGAACTTGTTGATAAGCTCGGATATTCCCATAATATATGTTTGTAAGACGCCTTTTCTGTTACACATAGCTTACATTTATTGTCCGGGTATAAGTTTGGGTAGCTCCTGTGGAGGTGCACAAGGTTCGGGTAGCAGTTCGTCTGTAGCTGTCGGTATTTCGATGCTTCTTGCCTGTTTAGACTCGGATGAGGTGCGGGAAAGACGCGCCTTGCTTCTCTGTAGTGTTGCATGTATTCTGTGTAGCTTGTAAATCGGTCTTTGTGTGGTACGTCGGCGGCGCCAGGGATGATCACCGAGTGGTGTGGTCGGGTTGCGCGGCGGGTTAATCCTCGCGACAACTCATGAGCCAGCTCGTTAGAATTACGTGTATCAGTCTCTCTGTGCGCCGGGAACCATACGAGATATTTCGGTTCATCTACTTTGTGTAGTTCTTGGTTATTAACGAGGATTCTGAGAGCTTGCTGTGAAATTCGTCCTTGCGTAAAATTTCTTATTGCTACTTGCGAATCGCTCAGTATAAATGAGTGTTTGTTGGAGGTGATAGCCATGGCTATGGCTACCTCCTCAGCCTCCTCTATAGTGTTTGTTATGACAGAGCACGCATTATTACAAATGCCAGACGTATCAATCACGACAGCAGTGTGAGCTTCTCGTTCAGGATATGGGCTATCATCTACAAAAAGAGATTTACAGTTCGTGCCGTGTGCTTTGAGCAGTGCTTTTGCTCGGTGTTTTCTGCGGTCCGTGTTGATAATGGGGTTCATGTTTTTCGGTATCGGGTTTGAAACAATCTCCGCTCTGATTATATTGGGGATGTCATGTTTGACACCATGTTGTGCATGGTACATGATCCCTAATCTACTCATTATATTTATTCCCGTTTTAGTTTTAGTGAGCCTTTCAAGCTGGGATATCCGCTAAGCTTCTATAATCTCTTCAAGCACATTGTGTAGACCTAGCTGAAGCAATAGGTCTGTGCTAGTATACTCAGGTATTCCTATCGCTTGTTTGTAGACCTTCCGGATGAGTGCATTTATTTTGTTAGTTTCAGCTTTTTGCCACTTGTGATATGCTGCTACATACGTTATGTGACTTATGAAGAAGGCCTGGATTAGACGAATTACGTGGGCTTCTTTCATACCTCGGTGTTTATTCGTGCCCCTGCGAATCAGTCTCATCGCATTCGTGACTTTGGTGTTTAGTCTGCGTATAGTCTCGCCGTTGGCATCGTTAGCCTCGATGACTAACCCCAGTACCCGTATTTTTGGAACTGTCCGCATAGCTGTGCCCTCCTGTGTATGAATCCTAATTTCCTCATATTGCCGCTTGTTTTCTTCTGAGTTGGGTGCTCTGTCTCTGATTGCTGGCCTGTAGAGAAGAAGTTCTGATTTCTCCGAGGAGCATTTGAGTCCTGTGCCTTCCAAGTATCGCTCAACTGTTCCTATTGCTTCTTGGAGTCTCTGTTCTATGTAGCCGTCGCTGCCATCACTGACCCATATTGCGATGTCATCCGCGTAGATAGAGTGATATATTCCCGGGATTTTATTTAACTCTCTCGGTAGTCCAATCATGATTAGATTAAAGAGCATTGGCGATGTTACGGAGCCCTGTGGAGTGCCTCTGCAGCCCAATTCTTGGAGATCACATGTGAGGCCTCCTAAGCTGAGCCTTGTTTTCCTGTTGGTCAAGAAGTTTTGCACGTAATTATAGGCTCTCTCGCCCATGTTTAAGTTCGATATGCGGCTGAGGATTGTTTCATGAGCTGCATTGTCAAACGCTTTCCGAGTATGGCTCGTGTGGATCTTGTGGGGTAGTCTATGATTTGGTGTTTAATCTGTAGCATGACGTCTTGGGTAGCTAGGTGACGACGGAAGCCTATCATCGTGTGTGGGTAGTACTCACCATCCTCAAGATAGTTGTTGGTTCTATTTAGAAATGCATGTTCCATTACTTTTGCTACGCGTGACGTTAATGAGATGGGTCGGAGATTTACTTTGTTGATTGGCTTTCCTGGTTTTGGTATAAGGATTGTTCTAGCCTCTTTCCACACGTCGTGTATTGCCCCCTTCTGTCCAACATTTGTTTATATATCTAGTTAAAAATTCTCTGGATTCACTGTCCAGGTACGTAATGCTCGGTTGGTGACTCCATTGGGTCCCGGTGCTGATTTTACATTTAATTTGTGGACCACCGCTCTAATCTCTGCTACCTCAAAGTTTATGTCCATGTTGGGGTTGGCTTCGCCTGTATAGTTTTTGTGTTGTAGTGGCGGAGACTGGCATGTAGATGTTTTGTAGATCTGTCATTAGCTGTTGCTCGTTTCCTTCGTATTCGCGTGTGAGACGACGGATAGTGTGTCTCTATTTTGTTTTGGTATTGGTGGGATCTAAAAGAAACCTTTGCAACTTCCACGTTTGCGATGTTCCAATTTGGGTGCCTATGTCCTTACATATTTCCGCCCATTGTTGCTCACACAGCTGCTTGCAGTGACTTTCAATGTCTTTGTTGAGCTGTGCTATCTTCTTCCGGGTTGTTCTGTTGTGTCTTTGCCTCCGCCATTTGTGTTGTAACGCTTATTTAGTTCGCCACAGGTGGATTAATCTGTTATCAATGCACTCAACTGGGATATCTGTTTCTACTTCCTGTGTAGCTTTCCTGACGGTGTCTATTATGCTCTAGCACCATTACTGGATATCGTCAGGATGTTCGGTAATCGTCTTTCTGATATCCCGAAATTTATCCCAGTCAACTAGACGTCTAGTGTTACACATGGTCGTAATCCTGTCGCTATCGGTAAATGGTACGTGTGTTTCCAGTATGCGATAGTCACTTCCTAAATCATTGAATGTGTTCTGCCATGTAGCCCCCGGGGCATTCTTGGTTATTGTAAGATCCGGTGTTGTGTCTCACTGGGTGCTTGTACCTATGCGTGTGTGTGCATGCGGGTCTGTTATCAGAGTAAGCTGTTCATCTTGTATGCTCTGCCATAACCGTTTCACTTTGGGGGTGGTGTAACCATAACGCCATGCCTCGTGTGCGGCGTTGAAGTCCCCTGCTATGATGAGCGGGGCGCTGCCAGCTAATATCACGGCCTGCCTAAATAGAGAGTGAAATTGCTGTCTGTGATTTGACGGACTGCTATATACGTTAAGAATAAATGTGCTGCTCCCTTTTGTTTTCCTAGATAGAAGTTCTGTCATTATATGGTTGTATCCACATTCTATATTATGGGTTCTGACTGTAATCTCTCTCCTTATTAGTGTAGTGAGAGCTTTATTTCCTTCTTCACGCTGGGACTTACTGACTGGTATCCTGGTAGTGTGGCGAGGCCATGCGTTTCTTGAAGTAAAATTACATCTGGCTTGTTACCTTGTCGGATGTACTGCTGTATGACAGATTTATTAGCCCTGAATCCTCTACAGTTCCATTGCCATATGCGGAGTTGTCCTTTACCACGCCTCACCGTCGCTGTTCGTTATTTGTGTGGGAGGCGTGAAATTAGGTGGGTGGATGAGAGGGGTTAGTGGTTTTGTGGGAGTTGCCTGCTGGGGATATATGGTGCCTGCGGTTGTTGGTGAACGTTCGCAACTACACCCTGAAGGTCTGCGGATGTTTGTGGATTGCGTCCTCGTTCCAGCATTTCTACCCTGGCTGCTAGTGCCGTCAGATCAACAGACGTCTTAGTGGTGGTTTCCAGGATAGATTGGAACGTGGTTATTAGCTGGTCTACTTTTTCTCAATGTTATCTAACCTTGTTTGTTGCGAGATGTTTTTTTGTTTAGTGCTTGGGGGATCTGTAGTTTTCTGAATTTTGGCCTTTCGTTTTAACGGAGGGGTAGTTATCTCCATGCGATCATCGGCTATGGGTGTTACCTCGTGCATTACAGTATTAGTTATATTAGGGCTTCCGGGTTTCCCGCATTCGCGTTCCATAGTGAGGAGTTATATTTTAGCTTGCATCTGTTCTATCATTTCTTTCATTCGTCTGTATTCATCTTTAGGCCGCTCTAACTCTTGACTGTTATTGTAATTGCTACTGTTATTATTTTTAACCTCTTGAGGTCCCTCCGGTCGCAATCCGCGTACTCCATATGCCCAGCTCACCTTGTTTGTTGGTTTCTTTGACGCCGATCCCGACCTGGAACTGGGGTGGGAGCTTGCAGGTCTGCGGTTCCTTGAACCGGAGCGGGATCTTGTTTGCTGTCGTTTTCCGGGTCTCGATGTCGAGCGCTCTCGTGGACGTCCTCTTGGTGGAGATGAGCTTTGCCTTTAATGTTCTCGTAGTCTGGCCCATTGTCTCTGTTTTACAATGCAAGGTTTCTTGAACCTGGCCGTGCAGTTTTTATCGGCTGTAGGCTGTAACGTGGTCTTTTCCACAGATTTGGCAACTTGGGTCGCATCTGTGGTCGTCTTTGGAGTTGTGAATGCCGCAACCAGCACAATGTTTATCTTGGGGTTGGGACACACGTCACCTTTATGTCCCAGTCTGTTGCACTGCTTACAGTAGTCAATTTGCTTGCGGTATAGCGTGCACGATATTATTACTCCATCATAGCACACACTGGAGGGTACCTTGTTTTCACTGAAGAGCACAATGACCGTTGTAATATTCCCCAGTCATTTCGCTGTGATGATGCTGGGGTTTCTTTCAGTGACAAGGCCCACCCTAATGCTACCGGGCGTTTCTTCCGGTTGGATTCCTTTAATGATACCCTTGGCTGTATCTTCAGGCGCTCTTTCATACGCTGCCACTTCATATTCTTTGCCTCGTATAAGTATTTTCTTGATTTTTCTGTACTGGTCAGCTCGGTCGGGGTCTGGTGTGCTCACTATCATGATGTTCTGTGTCTTGTTGGGGCATATCACGTCGAAGTGCCAGACTTTTAGTGGTGTAGCCACGGCTTCATGTATGCCTCTGGTTATATCGGTTGGGCCGAGTGCGGCTACGCGTAGGCCTCCTCTCGGTCGGATGACAATTTTGTAGTCTCCCGTCGGCAGCTTGGGCATTCTGCTCGCCTTTTAGATGCGGCTCATCCGTCTTTCCTGCGTTTTGGCTTACGTGTTACCAAAGCCAGGTTCTACCTTGTTGTTAGCACCATGGACGTCATCAGCGTCCCTCACCGATTCATGTCCGGGCTTTTGACGACGTCCGTAGTAGACGGTGTGCCAGCCTTCTTCCCTCTTGGTAGTGGCTGCCGATTCATCATCATCATCATCATGTTGTACGTCCATCGTCCTCGAATCAGCATCAGTGTCTTGCGCGTCACCTGCCGACGCGGTGGATTTCTTTGGGTTTATAGCGGTGGCTCCCTCAGGAAACCGGCCTAATTCGCGAGGCTTAACAGCGTCTCGTGTGGTGTGCACCGAGAAAAAAATGGCAGCATATTTACGGAGTGAATGATGGAGAGTGGGGTGAAGAATTCGTCCGTCCATTCGTTCTTGCTTCCATCCGTCCATGCGTCCGTCAGTGTGACCGTCCATGCGTCCACCAGCCCGTCCGTGCGTGCGTCTGTTCGTGCATCCGTCCCTGCGTTCGTCCATGCAGCCGCTCCTGCGTCTGTTCATGCGTCCATCCATGCATCTGTCTATGTGTTCGTTCGTCCATCTATTCAACACTCCAAGTACCACCATCTTGCATCTTTTCATCATATATTCCCCATATAGAAGCACCGCCATCCAGCGGACATTCCAAGGACTAAACGAGAGGTGGCACATGCACACTTTCTTACGGCTTGCGCTTCGGGTCCACTTCCCACTTTTAACCACCTCGAGTTCATGGTATATACTAGTTCACTGTATTCATAGCACTGCGGCCGAACGCTCGCTAAACCTTTCGAAAACCAAGGAGGTTACGCCCAACGAGTATGACGTAGCAAACTTTTTCAGTCAGATAGTATCAATGTACATGCCAATGGCTGCTAATGGGAAATGAGAGGCGGAGAATTCGGCTTTTACTTTTTTACGGCTTGCGCTCCGTATCTACTTCCAATTTTTAACCACCCCGAGTTCATTCATGGTATATATATATGTATATATATATATATAGAGAGAGAGAGAGTGAGAAAGGAAAGGCCGGGAGGTTAACCAGATATTGGTATCTGGTTTGCTACCCAGCGCTGGGGGCGGAAAAGTAGGGGCAAGAAAGAGGGGTTAGATAGAGAGAAAAAAACGCACGCGCACTCATAAAAAAACGAAAACACACACAGGAAGGGCGTCCTAGCTACAACCGTTAAGTAAGGCCGGTCAATCGCAAAAAGTGTAGCAGCGCTTTCAGGGCCCTCTTCTGTGAAGTCGCATCCTGACGATACTGCAGAATTTCCTGCTCCGACAGAGGTTGATCATCCATATTGTTGAGTACCTTGCGAAGGCATAGCCGTTGTTTACTATACGCTAGGCAGTCACAATGAATATGTTGAATGGTTTCCTCTTTGCCACAGTGGCCACAGGCTGCGGTGTCGGCCATCCCAATGCGGAAAGCGTAGGCGTTGGTAAGCGCAACGCCCAACCACAGCCTACATAACAGGGTCTGGTCTGCTTAGCGTAGGGTCAAGACTTAGCGTAGGGTCAAGCGAGTACAGTCGGGCATGCTTGAAGTGTGGCTGATTCCATTGCGATGTGGTTTGCTGGCTAGCAAGTCTGCGGAGCTTTCGTGCAGCATCTGTCCTAGAAAGTGGTAGTCACAGTTTATGATCTTCTGTGTGGGCTGAGCGGGCAGCTTGATCGGCCCGTTCATTGCCGATGATTCCGCAGTGACTGGGCAACCACTGAAATGTAATTTGGTGCCCTTTCTCAGTCAGGTGGTGTATAACCTCTGCTATCTCTAGTACCAGCTGCTCGTGTGGTCCACGGCGTAAGGCTGATAGTAGAGACTGCAGTGCCGCCTTCGAGTCGCAGAAAATAGTCCACTTGCGTGTAGGTTGATCAACTACAAATTGCAACGCGGCACGAAGGGCTGCCAATTCTGCTGCCGTTGATGTTGTTGCGTGAGATGTCTTGAATTTAATTGTCGTGGCCAACCTTGGTATCACTACTGCTCCTGTAGAGCTGTCCGGCGTAACCGATCCGTCAGTGTAGATATGTGTGGAGTCTTGATATTTCTCATACAAGAGAAGTAGTGTGAGCTGTTTAAGAGCCGGTGACGACAAATTGTCCTTTTTCTCGACGCCAGGTATGTTAATAATAATCATTGGTTGAGCGAGGCACCATGGCGGAGTCACAGGTCTAGCGGCAGGAGAGAACGAAGTTGGGATCGACTCACCATGTGCGGTCACTGTTTTGCAGTAAGATGTGCATAGTCGAACCACTGGTAGAGAGGCTAGGTGATGTCGAGGAGTTCGAACAAGGGGTCATGTGTGTGTCCTCTGCACTTCAACATTAATGTGGGTCTTGATGAGGTAGTCCCTTGCGATGGCGATAGTTGCCGCTGTTGACGCACTTTGGGGCAAGCCTAAACATATCCGGAGTGCTTGAGCCTGGACACTTTGAAGCATTCGAATGCTTGTTTTACTTGCGTTGGTTAACACAGGTAGGCTGTACCGAAGGAATCCAAGGAAAAGAATCCTGTATAGTCGCAACATAGCAGTTGTGGACATTCCCCAGTTCTTTCCAGCGAAGACCTTGAACAAATGACAGATGCCTGTCAATCGCCTTTTCATGTATGATACATGTGAGCTCCATGAGAGGTCTCTGAGAATTATAACACCTAGGAACTTGTGTGATCGGAGGTGACGCATTCTTTAGCTGTTTATCAGAACGCTGTAGTTATGCATTGGTTTGCGCGTAAATGCCACTAGTTCACATTTCTCAGAGGAAATTTCCAGACCTCGTTAATGGAGGTAAATAGCAACTTGAGGGGCAGCTCTCTGAATTCGCGCTCGCAGCTGTAGACGTGTTACTGCAGACGTCCAAACGCAGATGTCGTCCGCGTACATTGACAATCTGACAGTACTTGGCAGATGCTCATTGAGAGCTATTAGCGTCAGGTTGAATAGTACAGGGCTAAGTATGCCACCCTGGGGAACACCACGGTAGCTGTAATGTCGCGAAGTGTCACCATCCTCGGTTCTCACGAAAAAGGATCGCTCAGAGAGATAGCTGCGTAGCCACTGAAACATCCGATCACCCACTCCTACCTCCTTGAGAGCGGTGAGGACAGCTTCATGTGTGACGTTATCGTACGCCCCTTTAACATCAAGAAATAAAGAAGCGCAGAGACGCTTACGGCCTTTTTCGTGTTGCACGTAGCTGACCAGGTCTATGACGCTATTAATTGATGACCGGCCACGGCGAAATCCCGTCATAGCGTCCGGGTAGATGTTGTGATGCTCCAGGAACCATTCTAGCCGTCCAAGTACCATCCTCTCCATCACTTTGCCCAAACAACTAGCCAGTGCAATCGGGCGGTATGATGTGAGCACCAATGGTGACTTGCCAGGCTTCAGTAATAGAACCAAACGGCTGGTCTTCCAGTTAACTGGGAGGGTGCCCTCTCGCCACGAGTCGTTGTATATCTCGAGGAGGGCACTCCTCGCACACTCACCAAGGTGACACAGTGCTCTGTATGATATTCCATCAGGCCCGGGTGCTGATGTCCGTCTACACAAAGCCAGTGCTGCTTTAAGCTGATGAATAGAAAAAAATTGGTCCATGTGGTGATCGTGTGATGTAGTGCCACCACGTGAGAGCGTGGAGATGTTGGGATCTGCGAGTTGACCAGATAAGTTGGCACAGAACTCTTCTGCCACGTCGACCTCCGATCTCTGTTGAGAGAGGGCTAGAGCCTTGAATGGAGACTGCTGAATGGGAGATGTCCGGAGCCCTCTTATTGTCCTCCACAAGTGTGATAAAGGCTTGCGAAGATCTAACGAAGCGCAGAAGGCTGCCCAACGCTGTGACTCTAGCTTGTCTATGCGGCGTTGTATCTTCTTTTGAAGACGTCTAGCGATTCGTAAATCGTCGATTGCTTTCGTACGTCGGTACCTTCGTTCCGCACGCCGTTGGAGAGCCCGAAGTCGTTCTAATTCCACATCAAATTTCGTTACTCTCGAAGAGCATGTGAGGGTGCACACTGTGTCTTGCACTGTGGACTTGATCACCTCTTCTAAGACAAGTGAAGTGTTCTCTTGACAGCATTCTTCCATGAGAGATTCAAACTTGGTCCAGTCCACTCTTTGGATAGTTTTGCGTACCTTGCAAGGTGATAATCCTCTGATCTTGACATATGTGGGAATGTGGTCGCTCCCATGTGTTTCTAAGTCCGCAAACCATCCGGCACATCTGACGAGACCTCGAGAAACAAAAGCCAAGTCAAGGCAACTGCTGTATCCAGCGCCACGTAAAAATGTTGGGCTGCCATCATTTAACAAGAACAGCTCGTTGTCTGAAGTAAACGTGATCAGACTTCTACCCTTTGCGCTGATCGTCGGGCTCCCCCATAGTGTATGGTGGGCGTTGAAGTCTCCGATGATCACCCATGGGCCAGGAGTGGATGATAGGATGTGTCCTAGTCTTTTGTGGTCAAGTCTACTTGATGGTGACAGTTATGCACCGACAACAGTGACAGTAAGACCCCTTTTCTTCACTGTTAAGCATATATATTGGTTATCGTTGTCAGGTGGTACAGGCCGAATAATGTAGGTCAGGTCATGTCGAATAAACAGCAGGACCTTGCTGTTTCCACTATAACAAGCCGACATAAATGATTCGTATCCGGAGAGTCTAATAGCGCTCGATAAATTTGGCTCGCAGATAACGATGATGGGAAACATATTGGTGGAAACGAACCAACGGAAATCTGCAATGCGTGATTTCAGCCCCCGTGCATTCCACTAAAAAATTGTTGCTTTTTTGACCTCTTCCATGAAAGACAGAGGCTGGTGGGCCTTTCTCTACTCAAGAGCTACCAGTACTGAACTCAGAGCGTCCAGTAATTGAAGTGCACTTTTGGCTGACGTTGTGCGCATGTTGTTTAACCCCGTGCGAATGGCAATAATTATGGGTCGTAGAAGAGCAATCACTTGCTTATCCAAGTTCCGCTGCTCCTCTGTTATCGCAGCTTGCTCTGATGAATGCGGCTTCTAATGTGGTTCTTCCACAAGTTGCGTGCGCGTAAGTGGCGGCCACTCTTCAGTAGAGAGAGATCTACTTGTTTTCTGTCTTCCATCGTCTGCGTTCGCCGCGGTGTACCCTGCAGTGGGCGCCGTTCCCAGATGCGTTGGCTTACTTCTTGTAGTTGACTGCGTTCTTCGCGAAGATCTTCGACGGTGACGTCGTCGTCTTCGCCGGACTTTTTCCGCGGCCCCTTTGTGGGTAGAGCTGTCTCGCACCATTTGTCTAGGAATAGTAAACTCCTTCTTTATGCGTGGAATGTCTTTGGAAGATGCACTGTGGGCACCTTGACAATTAGGGCACTTTAGTATGGTTGCGCTGCATTTGTCCTCGGTATGTGGTTCTGAGCATCGGGGGCACACTTCGGAGTTCCTGCACGCTCCCTGCACATGGCGGATCTTCTGGCACTTATGACATCGCATAGGTTTTGAAATAAATGGTCGGACCTGGTAACGAAAGTGGCCAACCTTCACATGGGAGAGGAGACAGTCCCCTTTGAACGTAATTCTCACACAATGTGTGTTACCAAGGCGGCTTACATTCACAATGACGTTATCTTCATTTGCCGGTTTTATTAGCACTGAAAGATCCGAGTTTGGAATTTCAGTGGCGATGTCATAAATGACTCCTGTTGAAGTGGTGCTATCAGCTGGTATTATAGACTTGACATTGATGTTACCCAGTTGCGTTACTTTCTGAAGCGCGTTTAGCGCACGTGGGTTCAGCACATCGATTGCCAAGATGTTCTTTCTTGCGTTTAGACGTATTTCTTTGATCTGATTTGGCGTAATATTCTCGAGATACACAGAGAGCGCTTGCCTGTTCAGCCCACGTAGACTGTCGGTAGCCTTCAGTGGCACAAACAGGATAGAGTGAGGCCATCGCTGAGGGGCAGTTTTCACGATAGTCGTGCTTGATGCCGAAGATGCATTGACGATCCGTCGTTTAGCCTTGCGGTACAGGACGGGTTGGAAGCCGTCGTCCGAGGACTCGTCGCTTGATGCAGAGTATAGCTAAGTGTCCTCACTCTCACTAGACGCGTTTCCTCGCTTCCTCGAAGCAGTCCCCGCGGTCGAATCGGACTCGGACGGTGCCCCGTGAGGTTGAACATCCATCACCACGATATATGGGGCGATAGACCCCACAACTGCGGCGAAAAATCCAGAAAAGCACAAAGACGAGCAAGATGTGTTCCGTAAACAAATCAATTCGTCTTCCTCCCCAATACAAGTTCATTGTATTCATGGCACCGCGGCTCAACGCTCGCTAAACCTTTCTAAAGCTAAGGAGGTTACACACAGCGAGTATAACGTAGCAACCCTTTCTTGTCAGATAGTGCTCAATGTACATGCCAATGGCTGCTAATGGTGATCGCAGCCTGCGCGTTAACTAAAAGCCGAATGCTGCTGTCTCTCATTCCTCATTAGCAGCCATTGCTTGTACATTGAGCACTATTTTTTATTGTTCAACAACGCACAGAAGAAGTCTCTCACCAGCACCACCTTGGAGATCAAAATGTTATACTTGTTACATACTACGGGGGACGAACGGGTGCCGCTATAAAGAGCTTCGCCCCTAAAAAGCCGTAAAAAGACGAAAAACAGTTGGCCCACCTTGTCTTTGGTATCCTGAGAATCTGAATGACGAGGTGAATCTTCTGATATCACTCTCAATTTCTTGATTGAAAAAAAATTGGCAAATCCCACGTAGAGTGGGAATCCATGATATGCGAAGTACGAATTAGAAAGCTTTATATGTCACTTTAAAGTGTTGAGAACGTTACGCGGTGCAGGTAAATGATGCCGTACATGACTTCCGTGTCATGATTATCATGTTCGAATGTGTCGTCTACGTTCGCATCTGTTCACGTCACGTGATACCAAATATAGTATATGTGGAGCTGGCGAAACGGCCGCGACAGCGTGATATGTTGTCGTGTTCTTACATGACACGCGTGTCATGATTATAATGTTTGCACCAGTCATACTTTCGTCATCCATTGACGTCACGACACAGCAAAGTTGGTGTATGTGGAGCTACAAAATGGCCGCGAGTGCATCATGACGGGCCCAATATACTCCAATGTGATGTTGACGCGCGCGCACACTCGGCAAAGCGACGCTGCGTTAGCAAAATGCTTGCACTATATAGTCTGACGCCCGGCGCGACTGGCGCGACCAGCGTCCGTCGGCGCGGCCCTACGGCAACCGGCACAAGATTCGACATGCCGCATTTCGTGCCGATGCGTTACACAGAAAACACTGCGTCTTCCTCTTTTCGTGGAGAAGGGACGCCGAACACGCTGAAACGCGCATGCATCAAAGCAACGCAACGAGCCACGCGCCTGCGAGTATATAGCAGGACCGGTGCCTGGCGTGGCAACGCCGGCGTGACGCGAAGAAATGAAGGCTGGCCAGCACGCGCACCGTGTCACGTCAAAATGTATTGGTACCATGACTGTGGCATGTAGTCATGTCCTCACATGATACGCATCTCATGATTATCATGTTTGCCCCAGTCGCATACCTTCATCATCCATTGGCGTCACGTAATACCGAATTTGGCATATGTGAAGCTAGCGAAACCACCAAAAGCGCATCATGAGTGTGGCATGTAGTCATGTTGTTACATGACATGCATTTCGTCATTATCATTTTGAATGCGTCATATACCTTTGTCGTCTGTTCGCGTCGTGTAATACCAAGTTTAGTACATGTGAAGCTATAGCGGAATGGCCGCGAGCGTATCATGAGCGTGGCATGTAGTCATAATGTTACATGGCAGGCATCTCATGATTATCATGTTTGCACCAGTCGCATACCTTCGTCATCCATTGACATACCGTAATACCAAATTTGGCATATGTGACACTCGCGAAACGGCTGCGAGTGCATCATGAGCGTGGCATGTAGTCATGTTGTTATATGACACGCATATCATGATTTTCATGTTAGGGTCTTTCGCTTGTGTTCACCATGCAGTCATGTCATACCATACCAGTTTTGCAACATGCCATGTGAACTAAGCCACCGCCAGAGCTGCAGGAACAGGAAAGATGAGCCATAACATTCATAACATACATATCATGATATTCATGTTATGACTAGTCAAATATGTTCTTCATGGAGTCATTTTATGCCATACCAAGTTAGGTATTGATGCCATTATCGAAACGGCCAGGAGAGCTAAAAGTCGTACGCGGCTAGATAGATAGATAGATACGCTCAAAGTCGCCGAAGTTCGCTAAGAAATGCTTCGCATTTAAAAACCGACTGCTCGCGCTGCGCAATCATTCACTGGCCACCCCGTATATATAGGCACTGGATCTTGACATCCAAGGTACAGCTTGACGCTCTCCCGTAGCAGAGTACATTGTACTTTGAATCGTGTGTGTGTGAGACAGTATATATGTGTTATGTGTTCATCAGTGTATATATCATAGTCATCAACCTGTGACTGAAGTAGTATCTCAGGCAAAAATACAGGCATGCTTCTCCAGATCTCCATTAAAATAATTATCTCTCTCACTCTGAATTGAACATCTCTTATAAACGTATAGTGGCACTGGGAGATTCCTCCTGTGCCTCGTTGAGCAATAAAATTCGCAGCGCGCGCGTTCACTTGAAGTGGACAGTGGGTCATTGCATCCAATCGCTGTCAAATGTTTCCGAATGCCCATTAAAAACAGGTTCATCACTGCGTGCTTTGAGCCTCCACAAGTTTCACTCCTGAGCAAAGCCGTGATCAGCGCCAGCGGTAACACCGCTGCCGGTGTCAGTGTTAGCGTCAGCACAAGCTATCGATAAAGTGCGACACCTCCCGCTTAAGCGAACCACCTCCCCGCTGTTTTGCATCCACACACGATTGCTTTCAGTGGAAGATGGTGAAATATTTTATATTTCTGATGTTGTACTGTATTATTTACTTTTAGATGCGGAGCATCTTATACTCGCGCCTTGTAGTGCGCCGTCCGCGCCGTCCGCGCCGTCCGCACCGCTTCTCGAACATTCGACAGCTGACGCGCGCGCATGCGCCGTCGCGCCGTCGCCCACTCTTCCACCATCTGTGCATCCCTTCCTCCTCTACACACCGCGCGCGCTTCACTCCTCCACCATCTGTGCACCCTTCCTCCTCTACACACCGCGTTCGACATCTACAATTCTCCTGATTCTCCAGTGGACGCGCATGTGGCGTCGCGCTTCGAGAACATTCAACAGCTGACAGTGCATGCGCCGTCGTGCTGTATATATACTCAAGGTCGGCGCTCGCTCGCTCAGTTGCCGCTCGTCGGTTGGTTTGTACGGCGCGTCGACGTCCAAGGTCGCGGTGAAATGAATTCCAACGAATCCACAAACACAATGATCGACGTCCCTTCGACCAGCGCCGCCCTTTCGCATACGTGTGTACGTGTTCACTCATTTAACACCCCCTCCTACAACCACGTTAACCAATTTAGCCATCGACCCAAGTAAGTCGCAATTTAACACCCCATTTCACAACCACGTTAACCAATTTAGCCATCGACCCAAGTAAGTCGCACTTTAACACCCCGTTAACCAATTATATGGTCCGCATCCTCCTCAGTGTTCCCCCGAGGGAAGCTGCGGGCAATTTTTCTGCTAGTGATGACGCTGTTTCATGTAGCTTCTTATTGCTGTTATGAGGCTTTCGAATTTTCTTAGGTGCCTCTAGTTTTGTGAAGTGCGGCATTACACCACATGTTTCATCATGACCTAAAGGGTGCCACGAAAAATACAGATTGTAAAACAAACAATTACCTTTGTAATTACTATAAAAGAACAAAAGCACATGATTATACGAGCAACGCAAGCTAAGAGAAACAAGCAAAAATAGGGAAACTATCACGCTTTTTTTTTCTTGTGTTCTCTGACAAGTCTTTCATGCAGACACGATGAAAACCGAACCACAAGCTTGGATTGCACAAGCAACGGCCGCAACAATGAATGATTACATACATCTTTGAGTATTTAGTGGTTCTCGCTGCCACAGCAATATCACCCCCACGCCCACCACAAAAGATCTTTATTTCGGCATACTTATTTTTCTCTCCGGTGCTTGTCAATCAATGATCAATGAAGTGCGTATATGAGTAAGAGATGCTCCCCGTTGCTGTGCCAAAATGACTGTTATGACGCAGTCTGTATGGGCAGATTGCAACAGCGGCACTTTCTTCCCAGGGAGTCGTCATCATCATGACTTTACATCACGCACGAACTCAATTGCGTTGCTTCGATAGACACTTCCCATATCCACAAATGATGTCGAGCAACAACTATGACAATTGGGGTGGTTACGAAAAGGTATATTCTTACTTGTCGTTTCTTTTTCTCTTCATCTCTGCAATAATTCCTCAAAGTGTACGAAAAACCTTTTTCTTAACGGACCATTCACATGGTCATTCTCTATACACTGACCCCAGGCCATCATGAACGTATTGCTAATTTTCTAAATACTTTATTCAGTTGCATCCTATAACAATTTCTACTTTATTTCCCGCATGTATCCCTAAACACAAGGTCTGTTTATTGAAACTGGGCTTTATTACGTGTTGATTAACAGTTCACATTGCTTCTGCATTACCACTTGTAACATATTCAACAACAGGATAACTTTTAAATCAAATAGCCTTGTGAGTGTGCAACTCGATTGAATTAAGATTTATTTTTCCATCTTACACGACAGTTGCGTTAGTTGTAGATAAAATCGCCGTGATGACAGCTTGGCGAGTCTACAAATCTTATGTTCAGCATGGATTCAATAGCAGAGCTTAGATAATTGAAAACAAGATTAAGTACTCAAATGGTACACCCAGAATTACACGAAACAACAATACGTACACATAAACAAACTTAAAGGAGTACTGACTTGAAATGTTTTGGTTATCGTTTTTTTTTTTGCGGTAAATGGTAGGCCAAGGCCCCAATAGCCTAGAAAATGTATCGGTCAGCGTGAGTGCGCCCTGAAAATAATAAGGGTTGTTTTTAAAAGCTAGTTCTAGTTTTTACTGTACCCTGACGTCACGACATGGTGTGAGGAGTGCCCCCAAGCGTTAGTATGTGCATGTGCAAGTTTTCGTGACGTATCCCCGGGTACCCGTGGCTCAGCTCTCGTCTGCTCTGCGCCGCACATGTAGCACCTTGTATGCTGTCAACGACAGACGAACTTTGGTCAAGCGGCTCTGACGACAGTAACGACTTCGGTAGAGAAGATGTTGAGCTTGCCGACCCTACCAACCATTTCGCTTTCGACATGCTTGCGAGCTCACTCTCTTGCCCTCTGAGCAATGTATATTCTGTACTCACGAGGACGCACAATACTCTAGACTCCGCTCGCTCGCCACGAGCAGGCGACCGAGAAGGCGACGCGCAGCCAGGCTGCCCTTTGTTGTTGTTCTTTTTTTTGGGGGGGTGATTGACGTCAACCCAACTTGCCAGACTGCTGCGTGAAGTCACCGAAATTATTACTGCAGCCTGACGTCGAGGTAGTGTTGATTTCAGTAGGATTGCCAAGAAAAATTTCACACTAACCTCGAAATAAAATATCTTATCCGCATTTGCTGAGCTTCACACTTCCTCAGGGCGGTCTCTGTATACAGGAGATTTTTATTGCAAAACAAACTTGCCATCGAAAAGAGGCGTGAGTAGTCCTTTAAGGTATAATATTTAAATACATAGTGTGAAATTTATTGGGCGAACAGAGGACGTCGAAATGAATGAGAGCATAGTTATAAAGGAAAGACCGAAAAGTGTAATGAAGCCGGTTTTAAATGCGCAGCATTTCTTAGCGAACTCCTGCGACTTTGACAGTATCTATCTATCATCTATCTATCTATCTATCTATCTATCTATCTATCTATCTATCTATCTATCTATCTATCTATTTTCGGCGCATGACCCTAATAAGTTAGCTGCTACGGAGGGAGTGACGGCGAACAGTAGAAAAGATGGCGGAATCTGTCGGCTCGTTAAGTTCGGCAGCAGTGTACACGGAAGGCGTAGTTGTAACGCTCAAACTACTGCTTTTGGAGTGAAGCTAGTCTCAATTGTCTTTCTGACTTAAGAGTGCACTGCTGCCGAACATAGCGTTTTTGCTGTTGCTGTGCATCACATTTTGAAAATGGGTAGCAAGTACTCCGGAAAAAATACTGCAGATTACAATTAGTTACGTGACTTGTTCAAGGTGTTTGAGAATTTCAAACATGACTTCTTGGTAGAAATCAAGGAATTAAAAGAGGTAATGCCATTTTGTTCTGGTGTTTGCAATGCTTTGAAAGATGTCGCAAAGGATATCGGGACATTAAGGCAGGAAATGAAGGAATCGCTTACTGAAAACCGGAAAATAAAAGCAGAGAATGAGCGTGCTTGAAAGAAGTGTGACGAGCTGGAGCAGTACCAGCATTCAAATAATCTATAGATAAAAGACGTACTACCTGGTAATGATGCTTTCGGTATTCTTCAGAAAATTGTTGAAAGCGTGGGCGAGACCGTTGACACGTCCGATATTAACATTCGTCGCTTGGTTTACACGCCAAAACCTAAAATCCAGAACATTGTTGCTCGGTTCGTCAGGTGCGAAAAAAGAAATTCTTTTCTAGCAAAATGCAGGAAGAGGAGATAAGGCACTGCAATGCTTGGTCTTGGTCCAGGGTCTGCAATTTTTGTAAATGAACATCTATCCCAAGCGAACAAGGCGCTGCTTTGAACAAGGCGCTGCTTTCCTATGAATGGCTGCTTTCAGCAGCCATTCATAGAAAAAAAAAAGGAAAAACAATGGAAGTTTGTCTGGATTGCTGGTGCTAGAGTGTTTGTCCGTAAGGATAAAACTTCTTCTGTGATCAATGTGACCTGTCAAGATGACATAGAAAAAAACGTGCTGAGTTTCGTTTATCTATCTTGAGCAAAACAGTTTTGGTTTTTCGTAGTTCACTATGAGTATTTTCAGTGAAACTCATGAGTAATACAATGTTCTTGATTTGAAATTGTGTTGTCCACGAAGTAGGAACTTCTTTTCTGCTTTACATGTGAATGCGAGGAGTATCAGAAGTAAAATAGATGGCATAAGCATTTTTCTAGATACCGTGGCACTAAAATTAGATATGCTTATGTTCTCCGAAACGTGGTTATCTGATGATAGTAATGTCCCATGCTTTCCTGGATATCGATCTGAGCATCTATGCTGCGCTGACAGAAAAGGAGGTGGAGTCACAGTTTACTTCAAAGAAAAATATACCCATGAAAAACTAGAACTGCCAGTGATCACAGCAGATTTTGAATGTCTCGCAATAAAGGTTGACAAATTTGTAGCGATTGTCATTTATACACCGCCTCAAAGCCACAAAACACGTTTTTTTAGATTTTATAAACTCATTTTTATCCTCCCTATTGCTTCACCACAGTTCTTTACATATTCATGTTTTGATTGATTAATTTGTGGGGTTTAACGTCCCAAAACCACCATATGATTATGAGAGACGCCGTAGTGGAGGGCTCCGGAAATCTCGACCACGTGGGGTTCTTTAACGTGCGCCCAAATCTGAGCACACGGGCCTACAACATTTCCGCCTCCATCGCAAATGCAGCCGCCGCAGCCGGGAATCAAACTCGCGACCTGCGGGTCAGCAGCCGAGTACCTTAGCCACTAGACCACCGCGGCGGGGCTTTTCATAATCATGGGGGATAATCATGGGGGATATACCCAGCCAGTCTGAGAACTGGCTAACCTCCCTGTCCTTCCTCATTCATTGCTCCTCCTCCATGGGGGATATGAATATTAAGCTTGCCGCAAATGATACGGCCACTGCACATTTTCAGACGCTGCTTTCGGTGTTTGGTTGTGCAAATCATATATGTTCCCCTAACAGAGTAACCAGGGATAGGGCAACGTTACTCGATATATGTGTTACAAATTCGAACCCATCGGATACCATAAGTGGTTTCGTGTGAAGTTATCTTAGTGATCGCTTGCCAGTGTTTTGTTTTGTATTCTTGTAATTGAAACACCAAAAGCAATAGAAGGAAATCTTCGCCCGATGCAACATAGATATTGAAAGTAAAAATTCATTTTTCCGCTCGTCAATGATTTGTGGGGTTTAACGTCCCAAAACCACGATATGATTATGAGAGACGCCGTAGTGGAGGGCTCCGGAAATTTTGACCACCTGGGGTTCTTTAACGTGCACCCAAATCTGAGCACACGGGCCTACAACATTTCCGCCTCCATCGGAAATGCAGCCGCCGCAGCCGGGATTCGAACCCGCGCCCTGCGGGTCAGCAGCCGAGTACCTTAGCCACTAGACCACCACGGCGGGGCTTTCCGCTCGTCAAAGCAGTAGATTTGAGTGGTGTATATAAACTGAAAGACGCTGATCAAGCCTAGAATGAGTTTTTGAACGCATTGCGTCACTGCAGCATTTCCTAAAGAAGTGTCTTTTCGAAAGAGAAAAAATTGCCGGAAACCTTGGATAGACTTCTTGCTTTGTGCGTATTCAAATGAAAAATAGCACCTTGAAAAAATCCCTAAGTCTACGAGAACCTGAAGCGTTTGCAGGGTACAAAAAATACCGCAATGCACTTACATCAAGCCTAAAAAAGGCTGAACGAGAATATTATCAGAAAAAAATTCAGAACATATGCGATAAGCCAAGAAAGGTCTGGGAAACGGTGGATGCCCTTACTGGGAGAAAGAAGGCAAGATATGATATCACAGAAATGCAAGTGGGAACCGTGGTGCTGTGTGAATAGAACCTAGATAATGTCATAAATCGTTAGTTCGTCAATGCGGGCGCGCACAGTGGCTTTTCTGAACGTTAAGTTGACTTGTCTTTCGAAGAAACAACAGCTATGCAGAATTCGATCTTTATGCTTCCTACTGACAGTGCTGAGATTGCTAGCCTAATAAATAAACTTAAAGGCAACGTGGCGCCAGGTATAGACGAAATCACTGCAGCTGAACTTAAGTTCATATGTCCGCCTATATGCGAGGTGCTTGCTTACATAATAAACCTTGTACTGACAACAGACGTCTTCTCGGTAGAGATAAATGTGGCAAGGGTAACACCAATCTATGAAGTGGGTGGCAATAATAATATTTAAAATATAGACCCGTCTCAGCACTTTTGAAGTTATAGAAGGTTTTTGAAGGCGTTATAGATGACAAGCTCTTACCTTTTTTCAATAAGCATGACATCATCGTAACATGTCAATGGTTTCCAGAAAAAAAAAGTCTACTGAACAAGCGTTCATGACTATTAAAGATCAAATATCACAAGTATGGAAAGTGAGATATATACGCTTGGTTTATTTTTGGACTTTAAAAAAGTCTTTGATTCAATACATTATGACATATAATTACGGAAATTATAACGGTGCGGCATACGTGGGATCACCCTTAATCGTTTACAGTACCGGTACCAACTAGTATAAATGAAGGCAGCCACATCAAGACAGCTTCAGTTGACACAAGAAGTACCACAGGGTTCTATACTGGGTCCCTTGCTCTTTTTGATTTATGTAATTATATTGTATGCATACCCACTTCATCACAGCCTATTATGTACGCAGAAGAAACAAACATATTTTTTTTACTTCAGATCACTTACAAACACTAGAAAAAATGCTAATGAATATACGACGTTGCTCTCAAACTGGTTTAAACAAAACAAGCTACAGTTAAATGCCAAGAAGACGACATATATTATATTTCGCCCAATAAATAAATGTGTTACATATGACATAAAGATAAGCTTTGACGGGAATACCATCAAACGAGAAAAACTTCAAGAATTTCTTCGAGTATGGTTTAGTGAACAATTAACGTGAAACGTGTACGTTTCTTATTTAGTTAGGCAACTTGCGGGAACGGTAGGATGCATGTACAGAATTGGTTCCCTTATTCCTCAGGGGTTTGAGAGAAATTTGTGTCATGCCCTACTCTATTCGAGACTTTGTTACAATATACTAGCATGGGGTACGGCAACAGCGAAAAATTATAACAAACTTATAATGTTACAAAAGAACATACTTTGCTGTTATGAAAATTACCAGGGTAGAGTAGACCGTGTGCGCACTTCAGTGCTCTTTCATAAACATGAAATGTTAAAGGCCAACCAAATATATTATTTTAAACTGCTTCAAGAGGTACACAAAAACAAGTGGTATAAACAAAAAGATAATGACCAATGTTATCCTGCTAGAAGAAACTTACCACGTTTACTGAGAACCATGACAAATTATTGAAAACAAACACTGCATTACCAATCGATGCGAATGGTTAACGAATTACAAATCGACTTGCAGTTTGACGTCAGTCTAGAGACATTTAAAGAAAGGTTAAAGAAGTTTTTCTAAAGAAAGAAATAACGCACCTCCACTAATCTATAATTTGTAAACAGAGTAGGTAGAATCGCGCCGTCACATATTTATTATTGTTCGGAAAGTACGTCGTTTTATTATGATATACGATGCATCCAATTTTGTTCCTGTTAAGATTTGTAGACTGTAACATTTGTGTGTAAGATGTGCGTATCGGTATTATGTCAAGTTTACTATGTCTTGCTTGATTTTTATTACTGTATTTCTTTTGTTAGCGCGCATGTGGTACATGACATGGTATTTTTGTCTCTTGTTTGGTCTGCAAAAAGGAGAAGGAAAGAACGCGCATCTGTGACGAACTACAAGTGCAGAGGACTTTGTCAGGCGTATGAAACACCTTCTGCTTCTGTGTCCTTTTTCTAGTATTTCAAGAAACAAAATAATTTACTACTACTACTACTACTACTACTACTACTACTACTACTACTACTACTACTACTACTACTATCTATCTATCTATCTATCTATCTATCTATCTATCTATCTATCTATCTATCTATCTATCTATCTATCTATCTATCTATCTATCTATCTATCTATCTATCTATCTATCTATCTACGACTTTCAGCTCTCTTGGCTGTTTCGATAATGGTATGTATACCGAAATTGGCATGACATAACATGACAGAGATGAGCATAAGTGACTAGTCTTAATATGAAAATCATGACGTGTACTTCACGAATGTTATGCTTTACGTTTCACAGTCTTGCTGCTCTTGCGGTGGTTTCGTTCACATAACATATTGCTAAGCTGGTATGATATAACATGACTGCATGGCGAACATAATTGTGGCACGCCCTAACGTGGAAATGTTGACATGCATGTCATGTAAATCATGGGTCTCATGACTACACGCCACGCTCATGGTGCACTCGCGGTCACTCCGCCAGCTTCAGATATACCAAACTTGGTATTACTTGACGTGAATGAACGACAAACACTAATGCCAGCGCAGGCATAATAATCATGACATGGAATTTATGTGAATGAACGACAGACACTAATGCTAGTGCAGGCATAATAATCATGACATGGAATTCATGTACGGCATTATTTACGTCGACCTCGTAACGTGCTGATTTTAAAGTGGCCTATCAACCTGGCTCATTCGCGCTTTACATATAATCGATTCCCGCTGTACGTGGGTTGTGCGACTTTTTCTTTTGCAAGATTATCAAGTGAGCTGTCGGTACCTGAACTTGATCCTAAAAAACCTTTCTTCTTAAATAAAACATGAAAATTTGTGGCATATAAAAAAATGTTTTTGCTGTAAAAATATACAACATGCACACCATAGAAAGCGGTTGCGTAAACATGCAATACAGATGCATGGACAAACCGTGAAAGGTTATGACTACTTGAGAGAGCACACCCTTAACTGTGTGGGTCTGTATTCAAAGCGCCATGCACGACTGACACCTTTGGCAAAGCCACGCCCTCGTTCATCACGAATGTTGAACTTTCAGTGGCGCTGCGGTGACAAAGGCAGATATTTGTATGGCCGCACCAAAGTAATAATAATAATAATAATAATAATAATAATAATAATAATAATAATAATAATAATAATGCACAAAGTAAAACACCAGTATTGCGGTTGCTTTCATACGCTCAAGACTGTGAATCATCTCTGCATTTTTTTCATACCTTCTTTTCTGCTTTTATTCTGCAATTTTTCGAATCCTAAAAATATTTGTGCGCGAATAAACATAGTTGCTTCGCGATGAGAAAAAACGTTGAGGAACTTATCACAACTCTCTGCATTTATTTTACTCACAGAAATGTTTTTTTCGTAACATTTGCAATAACAGACCACTAATATTTTCGGGATCACGCCAGAATAAAATACAAATTACAATTAGATTTAGAGCACTAAGCTTTTCTACATCATAAAAAATACGGCCGTTTAGAATGCGTGTTTCCTTTTTTTTAAATAAAGTTCTCAAATTCGGGCAAGTACTATTCTAGCCGAAGCCTTAGAACACAACTATGCCATTTTAGAGACCATACTTCGAGCGACGCGCCAACTCTGAGAACTGTAGCCTACTTTGCAGCATCTTTGATGCCTCGCATGCATTTACGAAAAAATTCCGGAAACGCAAGACTGGTCCAACCAAGAAAATCAGTGTAGTGGAAAGCGAGAAACTAAACAAAAGAAAGCAACGCCTTTAGAAACAACGAAAAGCATCTCTATCGATCAGCACCATTTGTCAGTGTCAACTTGTCGTTCCCAGCTGCTCACTGATGCAATTCCAGAACCGCAAACTTCCTCTCGCTGGTGAGGTCTCCTTTTTTTTTTCGTTCCTTTTGCATGTCCATTGCTTTTTCGGTTTTGCTGTACTTATTCATCACTTGCCGTTCGCACAAAGGAGCCATCGCCTGCTACCGGCTTTGAAGAATATGAGAAAATTGTCCCGACAACGAACGAAATTCAAATTTTTTTAAATGCTTTTGAGCGAAAAGACGTAAAGCTTACCGTACCTACGATTGAATAAACGAGCAGGAACCATCAACGTCAAAAATATATCACCCAGCGTTGCTAACGAATAAGTGGAGTATTCGTACATTCCCCATTCGCGAAGTAGTATGAAGGTGCTTGGGATCCCACAGACAAGGCAGCGCAGATATACATTTCTAGGCAACATAAGCATAGACAAGAAACAAAAGATATTTTAGGCAATAAAAATATGAAGTAATGACATAGAATATGGGTAAACATGAGACTTACTTCTATATAATCTAATCATGTGCATACATCACGATGGTTTCGCTTTAGGCTTGTCAATTATCCACCTTGATGTAGACTTTTATACATACATGGAGCCGAAAGAAACGAAGATAGACAGAAGAAGAGCTTAGTTTGTCTATCTGGATTCCTTCTTGTGTCCCACGTTTTTATGCGAAACAGTCCAGACCAAGACGTGCCTGCATAAACAGAAAGATAATATACAAAAAAGTAATGATGTAGGATCGTGATACGTAAAATTGAACGTACTTTCTTCAAACAGGTTTTATTAAATCACATTGTTACAACAGAAATATCTTTAAATTAATACAATTTACAATCAAAGAATTCGGATAGTGGTAAGGACAGCTAGCATTGTTTAGTGCAGTTCAGACAAAATATTCGCGCGTCTCTTTTTTTTAATACGAAAGTGTTCAACGCCGGGGTCCATCATGGTTCCGCTGATGTATTTCCTAATCTGATGTATGCCACTTTGATGTATTTCCGTCAAGGTTATGACGTCGTAAGATATATACTGAAAAATTGCGAAATAAAAAATTGGAAGGAAACAGTCTGTCGCGGGGCATCAAATTGGCGACCTCACAATCCGCAGCGCACAGGGCTACCCACTAGGCCACGAAGCATATATTGTGTAAAGAACTGACGGCAAGCCATTTATATACATCATACAACATTTGGCAATCTTCAGAGCTTCAAAACTAGAGCGTGTTTTAGTGAGATCGAGCGACGGGTTCGCGTTGGTAGCGTTGGGCGCCTATCGCGTTTCGGTAAGCGCCGCCTCCACGGAGCGTGGTCTCTCCTGTGAGCGCGCTTTTCAAACTCGTGATTCGGAATAGCACGAAGGTCACTTCGCTTGTTGCCGTGAGTGCGTGTACTAACTGAGCACGCGGTTCACACACGAAGAAGCGAGGATTATGAAAGTTGTTCGCGCTTGTCCCGTGTATGTTTTAACTTAGTGGCGCGAAAAGTTCAATTTCAAAACAAAGACACCTGGACACCTATACACACCTGTGTATACGTGTGCGTTCGTTTGGTGCGTCTTTCTTTCTGTTGGGAACACCACGCCTTTAGTGTCGAGCTAAGACGGTTGTTATTCTGCGCTCATCCTGCTTATACTCATTTCGTGCGTGCTTTCTCCTTGAGATGCGTGCTGCGAATTTCGAGCAGCTTGCCGTTCCTCACGTGACTTCGAAATCAGTTGCTGTAGAATCCATTCCTTCGCCCTTGCGGCGAAGGAATGCACGATAAACGCGAAACCCTAAGCTCCCCTCTGCGAAGACACGTTCCGCTTTCATGTTATACCAATTTCTAGAAAGAGGAATCAGCCACGTTTTTTTTTTGAAAGCGAAGCATTTCTTAGCTAACTTTTGCGACTTTGACCATATCTATCTATCTATCTATCTATCTATCTATCTATCTATCTATCTATCTATCTATCTATCTATCTATCTATCTATGTAGCCACCTCCGACTTTTAAGTGCGAAGCATTTCTTAGCGAACTTCGGTGACATTGAGCGTATCTATCTATCTATCTATCTATCTATCTATCTATCTATCTATCTATCTATCTATCTATCTATCTATCTATCTATCTATCTATCTATCTATCTAGCCGCCTACGACTTTTAGCTCTCCTGGCCGTTTCAATTATCGTATTGATACCAAACTCGGTGTCGCATAACATGCCCGTATGAAGA
The DNA here is from genome assembly GCF_043290135.1 of Rhipicephalus microplus. Classification (NCBI taxonomy): domain Eukaryota; kingdom Metazoa; phylum Arthropoda; class Arachnida; order Ixodida; family Ixodidae; genus Rhipicephalus; species Rhipicephalus microplus. The sequence continues at coordinate 192,364,495 of NC_134701.1, forward strand.
ACATATTTGACTAGTTATAACATAAAAATCATGACATGTATGTCATAAATGTCACGATTTACATTTCATAATCCTGCAGCTCTTTTGGTGGTTTCGTTCACATGGCATGTAGCAAAACTAGTATGGTATAGCATGATTGCATGGTGAACACAAGTGACAGACCCTAACATGAAAATTATGACATGCGTGTCATGTAACAACATGACTACATGTTACGCTCATGATGCGCTCGCGGCCGTTTCACTAGCGTCACATATACTAAGTTTGGAATGACGTGACGTGAATGGATGACGAGGATATGTGACTCGTGCAAACATTATAATCATGAGATACGTGTCATGTAAAAACATGACTACATGCCACACTCAAGGTCATAATATGTTTCGGCGCGACCCCGCGCGCTTGCGCGCTGGCGTTCGTTTTGTGGCGTCACGCCGGCGATTGTACCCTAGGCGCCGATCTGCCTGCCATATGCTCGCTCGCAGGCGCTCGCCACGCTGCGTTACTTTGACGCATGCATGTTTGAGCGCACCCGGCGTCCCTCCGTCACGAAGAGAAGCAGACATGTCCTGTCTCAGTAACGTCGTCGGCACGAAATGCAGCATGTCGCATTTCGCGCCGGTTGTCACCGGGCCGCACTGAAGGACGCTGGTCGCGCCTGGCGTCAGACTACTGCCGGCGTCTGACTATACAGTGCTAGCGTCCCGGCACCCATGTGTGCGTGCGCGTCAACGTTATGTCTGAGAAAAAATGAGGCACCCTTAAGCTTCGACTTTAGGGTTGAACGCGATAGCGAAATCCGGCCCCTAGTTCACAATTCACTCGTTGAGTGCATAGCTAGTAATGTGTTTTGTTACACACGCGCACACACAAACGCGCGCGCGCACAAGCGCGACGTATCCATAGTAATTGTACAGGTTTACGGTCTATTTTAATAACAGCACTTCTATAACAACTTCATGAGAATATTGTACAGTGATATAGTCACATGGTCCTGTATTATGAATTGCGCGTAGGGGTGACACTTATATTCGTAAATGGTCACATTCTGTCATCCGTCTTGAGTTAGTTATCTGGCAATTGTTCCACTTGTTTTTCTGGCGACCTCTTCCGGCCAACCGCAACAAGCATCGCCTTATGGTCGGTGAAATGCTAACTGCAGTAATTCACTTGTTTAATGATATCGTGAGAATGAAAAGCTAAATATATGCAAGTGTTGTCGTTTGTTGAAATGACATTTTCTTGAGGGAGCATAGTCTCACAATGCCTCACAGATGGCAGAACATTATCAAGCGTTTGCTGTTCGCTTGATCAACGCCTCTGGAAAGAGATGATATATTTTCCGCAAGATGGACATAGTTGCCCATTTTTAGAGCTGTTTGAAAGTTCCTGTGTGTTTTTAGCGGCGATGGCTGCACTATCCCGGCCTTTTTCGACGTAGTTTGATGGCTTCCAAAATGCGCCTACAAATCGACGAATGGGCTTGTTTCGTCGTGACACCTGTCAAACAAAATTTCTTAAGGAGACTCCTTGCCCTACTTGGCATTTATCTAGTGTTTTTTTTTTCTCTCGAAGTAGCTGCAAGTAACATAATGGCTTTGTGGTAGAACATCTGCTGGCCACGTGAACGGCCTAGGTTCAATCCTTAATGGCACCGAATATCATTTTATTTCATTCGCTTATTTCTCGATTTTTCGCTCACAACCAACGGTGCCGACGTACGCCGACGGCGGAATTTCTGTGACACGAGCTCTCTAACGCTATCGCGTTAATATTGGGCCCTTCATGATGTGCTCGCCACCGTTTCGCTAGCTTCGCAGATACCAAATTAAGTATTACGGGACGTGAATGAACGACGAAGGTATGTGACTCGTGCGAACATGATAATCATTAGACGCGTGTCATGTATGAGTACATGCCACGCTCAAGATGCGCTCGCGGCTGTTTTGCTAGCTCCACATATACTAAATTTGTATTGCATGACGCGAACGGATGACGAAGGTTATTGACACGTACAAACATGATAGTCATGACATGAGTCTCATGTAAAACATGACTACATGCTACGCTCATATTGTGCTCGCGGTTGTTTCGCTAGCTTTAAATATACAAATTTTTGTGCTACGTGACGTCAATAAATGACGAAGGTGTATGACTGGTGCAAACACAATAATCATGACACGCATGTCATGTAAGAGCATGACAACATATCGTGCTCATGATGGGCTCGCGGCCATATCGCTTGCTCCACGTATACTAAACTTGGTATCACGTGACGTGAATAGATGAGGAAGGTAAATGACATGTCCAAACAGGATAATTATAACATGAAAGTCATCTACGGCATAATTAACCTCTGCCTCGTAACGCTGTGCTTATTTTGAAGTGGAACATTAACCTTCCTCATTCGTGTTTCGCATATCATTGAGTCATGCTGTACGTGTGATCTACCAATTTTTTTCACACGACTTCTTTTCATTCATTTTTCGTTCATTTTTATTTCCTTAGGGACCCCACTGGGGGTATTACATAAGGGGTGGATACACAGGAAAAAAGAACATTTGAACACGTCAATTTTCTCAGCACAGGTTATTTGTAACATTTGTCGCGAAGGATGATGGACAGGTGGTTGAAACAATGGAGCAGGGAAGGTCGTTCCAATCCTTGACGGCGCGGGGAAAAAAAGAAGCGGAAAAAGTGGCAGTTCTGTTGCGATAACGGGACACTTGAAGTGGATGGCTTGTGCGGTGTGAAATGTATGTCGGGAGGAGGATGTAAGGAGCCGCATTGAGGGAAGAATGAAATAATGTATGAAAGAGAGAAAGGGTGGCGATACGGCGGCGAACAGAGAGGGCTGGTAAACCGGATTGTGCTTTCAAGGATGAAATGCTGATGTCGTATGAGTACTGGGAGTGAATGAATCGAGCGGCGCGATTTTTGATAGATTCGAGGTCGTTAATGAGGTATGTTTGGGGCGGGTCCCATATGGGGGAGGCATATTCGAGTTTCGATCTGATGAGAGACTGATATGCCAGCAACTTCACATGTTTTGGTGCATGACGTAGCTGATGCTTCAACAAGCCCAGAGTTTTATTTGCCGATGAAATGACGTTAGTAATATGCGCATTCCAAGTGAGATCGCGATACAATGTGAGACCTAGATACTTTTAGGATGGTTGTGATTGTACAGGGACGTTGGCGATATGATTTGAAATAATGAAAGGATTCTTATGGCGGGTAAACGTAACAAGTTTGCATTTGTTAGGGTTAAGAGACAAAAGCCAATTATCGCACAATTCTTGAATGTGGTTAAGGTCGTTCTGGAGAAGATTTTGGTCGTTAGTGTTAGATACTGTCCGATAGATTACACAGTAATCTGCAAACATGCGGATTTTGCAGGATACGCTGAGGGCTAAGTCGTTAATGTATATCAGAAACAGTAGGGGGCCAAGAACTGAACCTTGAGGTACGCCTGATGTTACTTTGAGGTAAGCAGAAGATTTGTTATTGACATGCACAAGTTGAGAACGGTTAGTTAGAAATGCTTTGATCCAATTTAGTACACTTGGGTATAAGTTTAACTGGGATAGTTTTGGCATTAGATTTTGGTGGGGTACTGTGTCCAAGGCCTTTGCGTAATCTAGAAAGATTGCGTCAGTTTGTAAGTTGTTGTCAATGTTAGCATACAGATCGTGAAGGAATATTGCTAGTTGTGTTTCGCAGGAGAATCCTTTCCTAAAATCATGCTGGCTGGGGTGAAAAAGTTGTTGGAATCTAGAAAGTTTACAATCTTCTTTGCGCTCCAACTCGCAAGATGTACACATCTCTGGTTGAACGCACCGCCATACATGAGTCGTAAGCTCTCTTTGATGCGGCAATCGGAGTAAAAACTATCAGTGCTTAGATTCGATGAATGTCTCCCACTCGACCCATTTCCAACTCAAAGGGCACAGACCACCGTGAAAAATCATTCGTGTGTTTGGCCACCACCTCCTCGTTGACTTTCTGTGCCACAGTGCCCGAAAGCAGACGCTTTTATCTTTCGTCCCATCCACTCTTCATGTGACGCGTGTGTTATTTTAAAGACGATAGTCTTTCTTGGGGACCTTCGACGCAAAAATTTTGGCCTGTCTCTCTGTCTATCTGTCTGTCTCTACATTAGTCTGTTTTTCCACCCTTAACCGTACCTAAACGGCACCAAAGTAACCAAACGATGCTTCAAACGCCTGACCCTATCCGCAGCACCCACCAATATTGCTCATGGTTCAGCGTTCATACTTGAGCGATTGTCATTAAAAAAAATGGCAGATCCCACATACAGTGGGAATCGATGATATGCGAAGCAGGAACGGGGAAGGTTGATATTTTCCTTTAATAATAGCACAATGTTACGAGGTGGAGAGAATGATGCTGTACATGACTTACGTGTCATGATTATCATGTTTGTATGTGTCGTTCACCGTCTCCATCTATTCACGTCCCGTGATACCAAATTTAGTATATGTGCAGCTAGCAAAACGGCCGCGAGCATGCTATCAGTGTCGTATGTTGTCATTTTCTAAACTAACACGCTCGTCAACATTATCATGTTTGCGCCAGTCATATACTTTCGTCATCCATTGACGTCACGTAACACCGAAGTTGGTTTATGAGGAGTTAGCAAAACGGCCGCGAGCGCATCATCAAGGACCCAATATACTACAATGTTGCGTTTACGCGCACGCACGCTGGCCACAGCGACGCGAGCACTTTATAGTCTGACGCCAGGCGCGACCAGTGCCCGTCGACGCGGCCCGACGGCAACCAGCGCGAAATGCGACATGCTGCATTTTGAGCCGATGCGTTACCCAGACAACACTGCGTCTTCCTCTTTTCGTGACGAAGGGACGCCGGACGAGCGGAAACGCGCATGCGTCAAAGCAACGCAGCGCGGAGCGCACTTGCGAGTATATGGCAGTACCGGCACCTGGTGTGGCAACGCCGACGTGGCGCGACGAAATGAACGCCGGCGAGCAGGCACACAGCGTCATATCGAAATGTATTGGCACCTTTACTACGGCATGTAGTCACCTTTTCACATGGCACGCATCTCATGATTATCATGTTTGCACAATTCACATGTCTTCGTCATCTATTGACGTCACGTAATACAAAATTTGGCATATGCGAAGCTAGCGCAACGGCCGCGAGCGCATCATGAGTGTGGCATGTATTCATGTTGTTTCATGACACGCGTGTCGTCAATATAATGTTTGTATGTGTGATTTACCTATATCGTCCGTTCGAATTGCGTAATACCGAGTTTAGTACATGTGAAGCTAGTGAAACGGCCACGAGCGCATCATGAGCGTAGCATGTAGTTATGTTGTCACATGACACGCATCTCATGTTCATGATGTTTGCACCAGTATCACACCTTCGTCATCCATTCAAGTCCCGTAATACCAAATTTAGTATAAGTGAACCTAGCGAAACGGCCGCCAGCGCATCGTGACGTGGCATGTAGTCAAGTTCTCACATGACGCGCATCTCATGATTATCATGTTTGCACCAGTCACACACGTTCCTCATTCATTCACGCCCCGTAATACCAAATGTGGTGTATGTGGCGCTAGCGAAATGGCCGCGAGCGCATCATGAGCGTGGCATGTAGTCATGTTGTTACATGACACGCATGTCATGGTTTTGATGTTAGGGTCAGTCGTTTGCGTTCGGCATGCAATCATGTCATACCATACCAGTTTTGCAACATGCCATGTGAACGAAACCACCACAAGAGCTGCAGGAGCATGAAATGTAAATCACGACATTCATGAGAATTAAATCATGACTTTCATGTTATGACTAGTCAAATATGTTCTTCATGTAATCATGTTTTGCCATACCAAGTTTGGTATCGATACCATTATCGAAACGGCCAGGAGAGCTAAAAGTCGGAGTAGGCGGCTAGATAGATAGATACGCTCAAAGTAGCCGAAGTTCGCTGAGAAATGCTTCGCATTTAAAACAATTATTGCGCATATCTGAGGCACTTTACCAACACGTCAATAGTCTGTATGTTTGTCTGTTTCTCTTTACTAGAAAAAGCATAGATAAGTAATTCTAAAGACCATAGCGTTTACCACGCTGCGCTGACCATGCAATGCTTGCACAAAAAAAATTGCCCGCAGCTTCCCTCGGGGGAACACTGAGGAGGATGCGGAGCATATAATTGGTTAACGGGGTGTTAAAGTGCGACTTACTTGGGTCGATGGCTAAATTGGTTAACGTGGTTGTGAAATGGGGTGTTAAATTGCGACTTACTTGGGTCGCTGGCTAAATTGGTTAACGTGGTTGTAGGAGGGGTGTTAAATGAGTGAACACGTACGACACGTATCCCGTTTTCGAAAGTCCGGGTCCTCTTGTCGACGCTTACGTTTCGAAGCGGCCGAATCCGGTGCTGCTGCTCGACGCTGACGTCTCTCAGTGGCTTCACGTTCTCTAAGTTGAGCATCTTCCACTCGACGCCGATGTTTACGTTCGGCGTCGCGAGCTCTTCTCCGCGCTGCCTTGTCTTCGGACGACGACTTGGTTGCGGTTCCGCCAACACTTTGGCCGGCGCTGGTCGAAGGGACGTCGATCATTGCGACCTCGGACGTCGACGCGCCGTACAAACCAACCGACGAGCGGCAACTGAGCGAGCGAGCACCGACCTTGAGTATATATACAGCGCGACGGCGCATGCACTGTCAGCTGTCGAATGTTCGAGAAGGGGGAGAAGCGCAACGGCGCATGCGCGCGCGTCAGCTGCCGATGTTCGCTAAGCGCGACGGCGCATGCGCGCGCGTCAGCTGCCGATGTTCTCGAAGCGTGACGGCGCATGCGCGCTACATTACACAGCTAGCGAATGTTCGTGAAGAGGAGAAGCGCACGCGGTGTGTAGAGGAGGAAGGGTGCACAGATGGTGGAGGAGTGAAGCGCGCGCGGTGTGTAGAGGAGGAAGGGATGCACAGATGGTGGAAGAAGGAGGAGGAAGCTTGCGGACGGCGCCGCACTACAAGCCTCGAGTATTAGATGCTCCGCATCTAAAAGGCAAGTGTTTCCAACGCTTGCTAAGACGACACAGTGGTGGCACCTACCCGTCCCTTGCGTTCTACACCTTATCAGCTCTGAGACGGGCGCGCATGCTGCAGCGCTTCGTTTTGCAGGATAACTGCCAGATAGCGTTCATGTCTCACGTGTGACGTGACTTGATACGCTCGTTCGCCTCTGCTGCATGCTCGAGGCACTCTAACGCAGCGCCTCCAGAATACCATTCACCGATTTTCTTGCGCATAACATCAAATAAACGTTTTTCACTCTATCCAGATGCAAGACTTTTAATGGCATTTGCAGTGTAACATGCAGATACGGGGCCAATTATTTTGCCTTAAGGAGATTTACCATGTTCCTCATCTTTCGTCACCTTTATTAGCATTTGTAAAACATTGTGGACAATATACTTGACAAATCTTTGAAGACATCAAATGCTGTTTGTGTTTTTATTTTAACCTTTAGGGTACGTAATATAAGTCATTGTAAACTTCGTGTACTCGGTGTGGGCTCAATGTGCGACTGAAGTGGCTTTGGAAAGTGAACAACTGATTTGTCAGAAAATCATTTGCACGCATTTAATTTAGAGTCTGAGTGCCGACAACATCCCTATACACTCTCCAACGCAACGTGTCCGTCTCACTTTGATGTGACTGTCTTGATTCCGGGGTCAGTATGCCAAAGTTTAGAGGACTCACCATATCAGAACGTCTTATCGATTGACGAAACACGACGGTGGCTAGCTGGTTGCCTTACCAAAGAGGAGCGTGATCGTTTTATACGAAAGGCAGCTCGCTCTCGTGGCAGACACACGTACTTGTGTGTGGGTATAGCGCAGATGGAAAATTTTAACATGTAAGGTGGACGTGGCGCAAGGAAGCGGAGAGAGAGATACAGTGCCTTCATCACAGAACTGCGCGATGTATGCAATTTGCATGTGACGAAAACAAAGGAATTATTATTATTATTATTATATTATTATTATTATTATTATTATTATTATTATTATTATTATTATTATTATTATTATTATTATTATTATTATTATTATTATTATTATTATTATTATTATTATTAATATTATTATGGGGCGGCCATACAAATATGTGCCTTTGTCAACGTAGCGCCACTGAAAGTTCAACTTTAGTGGTGAACGGGGGCGTTGCTTCGCCAAGTTGTCAGTCGTGCGTGGCACTTTTAATACCGACCCACAAAGTTAAGGATGTGCTCTCCCGAGCAGGCATAATCTTTCATGGTTGGTCCTTGCATCTGTAATGCATGTTAAAGCAACCGCTTTCTATATGCATGTTGTAGATTTTTTTCAAGTTGTAGATTTTATCATTGTAGATGATATGCATGTTGTAGATTTCCAGAGAAGGCAAGCGGGTTAGGAGGAGACAGAAGGTTAGGTGGGCAGATGAGATTAAAAACTTTGCGGGTATAAATTGGCAGCAGTAAGCACAGGACTGGGTTAACTGGTGAAACATGGGAAAGGGTGCTGCAGTGGACGTAGTCAGGTAGATTATTATTATTATTTTATTTTATTTTTCACGTCCCAAAACCACCATATGATTATGACGCCGTAGTGCAGGGCTCCGGAAATTGTGGCCACCTGGGGTTTTTTAACGTGCACCAAGTGTGAGCACACAGGCCTACAGCCTTTTCGCCTGTATCGAAAATGCAGCCGCCTCCGCGGGGATTCAATCCCGCGACCTGCGGGTCAGTAGCCGAGTGCCGTAGCCACTATAGACCCCCAGGGCGGGGCACAAAACAGCGAAGCAACGTAAAGTACAATGCGTGCTTAAGCGGCGTTTTATTCTTCCAAGCCTCCCTGACTTTCTTTTCGTTTGTGAAAGGGAATACCAGAGAACAGAAAAGTTAATTATTTGTGATGGGCTTAAAATTGCAAAAATAAAAAGAAGTGATGTGCAAAACAATACACACAGTTGCTAACGAAAGAAGACATTGAAGTGTTCCCGTGCTTGTGGGGTGGCACATCTTACCTCGGTCTTCATTGATGTGTAGGGTTTTACATCCCAAAACCACATTTTATCTCGGTCGACGTAAGCACAGTGCACTTGTGATTCTTACCTAAGTGTTGCCAGCTCACATCCCAATACACCAATTAATGTATCTGCAGAGCTTATATTCAGACACGAACCTCTGTTTGTGTGTCTTTGATGTGCTCTGCGAATTGGAACTGCCACTGTAATATTAATAAAAGAAGGGAGATGAATCGCGCTGCCTGTTTTCTTTTTGCCAGACACAACCATGAGTCACAAACAAACACAAGTAATGCACAGAACAAAAAATCACTCGCTGGTTAGAGCAGGAAATTGACACCAATAGAAGCAAACCGCAGCTAAGAATTGTAGAGAGTTAGTTGAATCAAAAAATTTGCAAAGATAAAACCGAATGACCTCCCTCAAGATAAGGCACATTGGGAATCATTAAAAAAGGCTCCCATCATACACTTCACACAACACAGCCTTATCAAGATAATCATGATGACAACTATTAAGAAGATAAACTTGAATGAAGTAGTTGAGATATCTACAACTCTAGGATGCAGAAACTTTTTTGTTTGCATGTATACGCCCACAGCATGGAAACAACGTAGGCAGCAACCTTGTTAAAACCCAGAAGAGATAGATCATAATATTCGCGAACTTCAACATTTAGACTTCGTACCAAAGTCCAACTGCTGCTATGAAGAAAAACAACTGTTCGAAAAAAACGCAAGTGTGATCTGTCTATCTTAGGAATCGGTATAACACAACACTAAAACAATCCTCAAGAATGTAGTTTGATGTTCATTTTACATCTATAACAGAGAGTTTGCAAAATGTCTGTTGATGTTCGGTGGCTATTGTACCTTCTGATGTAAAGGCACCTGCGTTTACGTTTAGTGACAGATTTCCATACCGACAACTAACATTCACGACCGTCATAAGACCTTTGTAGTAGCTGGAGTAGTTAATGAATGCCCGGAAACAGCATGCATAGGGTGAATGCCACGCAAGCATGACATCAACGAGCTCATAATATACATTCTTGCACAGTACGCTCTCATGGACAGCTTTGTCGTTTGAGGACAGAAATAGCAAGACATGCACTCCTTCGTTGTTCCTTCAGTATCGTGGCGGCTGCTTTTCCCGCCGCTTGCCTTGCTTGCTTGCCTTGCCCTGCCTTCCTTGCTTGCTTGCTTGCCTTGCCTTGCCTTGCTTGCTTGCTTTGCCTTGCCTTGCCTTGCCTTGCCTTGCCTTGCTTGCCTTGCCTTGCCTTGCTTGCCTTGCTTGCCTGCCTTGCCTTGCCTTGCCTTGCTTGCTTGCCTTGCCTTGCTTGCTTGCCTTGCCTTGCTTTGCCTTTTTTGCTTGCCTTGCTTGCCTTGCTTGCTTGCTTGCTTGCTATATCACTTCTGCACGCCATTCCAGACTCCCTCTTATCGCGTGCGCGCCCACTGAACCGTGGTTCTGCAAAGTGTTGTTTTGACTCCTTACATTATTCAGAAATAGCACGTCGTCCACCAGACAATGCCCTACGCCTAAAAGCGTACCCGATAGCAACATAAACAACGTACCCGATGGCAACATGTTGAAGCCGGACATTTATTGTTTATGGCAAGACCCTCCGCAACGCCAGCCGAAGACCAAACTCTGGTCAGTGAAATGATCTGAAGAGTTGGCCATCAGACATCGCATGAACGTGACCTCCCGATGAAATATCCCATTTCACTAAGTAAAGTGTTCCCTCTCTCTCACTATGCCTCTGTGGTAAGACTAGGCTTTCCATTCCACGATAATGTTTCAGGCAAGATGGCAAGAAAACAGGTTGGAAATCTGCGTTGATATTTCAAACACAAGAACCGTACACCGTCATTGCTTTTATTTTCACACATCACCACTACCTCGTACCAATTATGCTGCGATTATTACCAGAGTTAAGAAGGGCCTCTGTGTATTTCACGAATGTATAGTGTCAATGTCCTCAAAAGATTCTCGAAATCGAGGCGACTGATTGTGATCATTGAGCTTGCCACTTAATTGAAGCGTCAGATTAAGGCAACACACCTTGCCGCCCATCGAGTTTTGCTTGACCGCGGAGCATGCCATAAGAATGAACAGTGAACCTGCTAGAAGAAAATTTTCTTACTTAGTCACTGCAAAAGGCAATTCAAGTTGTAACCGCAAACCTAAATAATACTGCACAGTAATACACGTTTCCAAATACACGAAAGCTTCAAGACTGCTATATTGCAAATATGCAAGGCGAAGACCAATAAGAGAGCAAATAAACGGGGTGTCTTTCCCTGCCGTATTTTCAGAGTCACGATAAAAACAACCAGATCCAGATTAGGCCCAGAAGCAGCGGGGAAACCAACGAAGAAAACAAACAAAAGCAACAACACCCACAGTTCAGCTAGTTCGCTGATCCCTGGCTGCCGGGTGACGACAGTCTATAGACGCGTCCTAATGGGCACCCACCCGCATTCCTAAGTACGACATTCGCGAGACATGCTCGAGAGGAGTGCTCTCCACTTCTATGCCTTCGGGCCCATGGGGTTGTTTTCTAACCCGGCATCGTGTAGTCTTATCGTAACACTTCCCTATCTCCCGTTGGTCTTAAGGCTCAATGGTGAATCGCTTGGTAGCGGGATTAGGAACGAAAAAAAGAAATACAAGAAGTATAGCATATAAACACACACCATTAGGTAACGATCAAACGGATTGAGTAAGGCAAACAAACAGTGCATGAAAATAATCTCTAACATAAAAGACAGGTGAGAGTGCTCTCTTACGGTATACACTAGTGTAGATGTGATGGCACAATGACTGTCTTCGCGAAGTAATAAAATCAGACGAATGATTGGCCTCGAAAGAAAGAAAAGTGGTTTCCAGGTTCCTGTCACCCCTTTTTAGGGTGACCACGGGTCTTTAGGATATCTGTTTATATTCGCAAATCAGCTAAGATCCGGAGAAGGCAGGCTCTCGGGAAACGGGATCTCGATCAGAAAAAAGATCAAGAGATGTCGGCCCTTTACGCGAGCTTTGCGGTGCTTCTAAATATATGTGTGAGTCTTAATGCGTGGCAGGCTTTGCTAAACTTCAACGACAATTCGGAAGGTATTGGTTCAAGACAAGAGAGGGACCTTCGTTTGGTTTTAGACTCGCGAAGTTATGCTTCTCGCATTGAAGACAAAGGCGTGTTTGATCTGTCTATCATTGTAATCGAAAAAACACAAAAGTAAAACCAATTCTCACGGAAATTGCTTAATGCTCCCTTTACATCTATAAGTGAGAGTTTTCATAATGTCTGTTGATTTTTGGTGACTGTAGCACCTTCTGATGTAAATGCACCTGCTTTTACGTTTGGTGACAGATCTCGATCCCAACAACTAGCATCCACAATCTTCGTAAGACCTTTGTGGTAGTTAGCGGACGCCCGGCCACGGCATGCATGGGGTGAATCCCACGCAAACGGGACATCAACAAGCACATAATATACATTCTTACGCAGTACGCGCTCGTCTACAGCGTCGTCATTTGGGGACAGAAATGGCAAGGCGTGCACTCCTCCGTTCTTTCTTCGGTATCGTGGCTGCTTATTCCCCCGCTGGCTTGCTTGCTTTCTATATCACTTGTGCGCGCCATGCTAGACTCACTCTTATTGCGCGCCCGCTCACTGAACCGTGGTTCTGCGAAGTGTCGCTCTGACTACATATACAATTCACAAATAGGTAGCAACACGACCCCTTTGAAGCCGGCCACTTATTGATCATTGCCCCCCACCCCCTTAAATATCCGAACGCTCCCTGGCGTGACACCTCGAATGCCTAGACCCTCCGCACCGCCAGCTGGAGACCAAATTCGAGTCAGTGAAAAGATCTGAAGAGGTGGCCGTCATACATCTCCTGAACATGATCTGCCGGTGACCTATACAATTTCACTAAATACAGTATTCCTTCGCTTCCCTATGCCTCTGTTTTAAGGTTCAGCCAATGAAAACCAGCATCTGCGCCGCATACAGAAAACGTTCACGAGCGTTCATACACATACTAGGGGGATACCTGCACGGGCGCATCAGCTTAGCTTTCGCTAAACCTTTCTTCATTTTAAAGCCCGCAGGCTAAGCCTCTTCATATGAGTGACGTTGCACAAGCTAGCATGATGTGGGCACACACATTTGACTACTTGCTCAGTTGGTGTACGACAAATTACACAACACTGGCCCGAAAGCTTAACATGAGCAGACGGTCACGTTTACCAACCACTACCACCTGTGTCACTTGTGCCTTGCGTGACCCCCGTCGCCTGGCTGCCCCTGGTGCAGGCATGAACAGCCACATATGGCCCAAGTTTTTTGGGAATGCGCAAGAAACAAAGATATGCCACGAGGAAGCACGATGCCAACTAAAGGACACTCTGAAGCGGGCCACCTTGCTGAATGACGGCAAGCCACCCCCATAAGCGAGACCACCGAACCCTTGAGTAGGCCATCCAGCGGGCGATGGCCATCGCCTAGAACCTCGGGACATGTTCCTCAATGACTGGATCTCTGGTAGCATAGCCGAGTCAATTTCGCGCAGTACGTACTCCAATATGGAAAACCAAATAGCCCAAAGTTTTACCCTACAATATTATTTCCTGCAGCAGTTGACCACGCATTTAGTGAACAATATTGTGTTTGTGACACCTAATTAAAAGTACTAGTGTTTCAGCATGGCCGTACTTACGTTCCCTTTTCTTAACCACCAGGTACATTTGACTCCTGGGCCAGTGGTATTCTGTATGTAACTTAGATGATATTATATTATACTGAATAGTCCAGATTTTCTGTATAAAGAATGCACGCGTCTTATTTCTGTGGACAAAGTATTCTGCTTAGTATGCTAGTATTAAGTTAACGCACTTCACATTACGTAACTCATGATCGTAAATATCAAACAGTGTACTCTTCAAATTGCAAGGAATCAGGAAGGTGGGTCAACGAACTCATACACCCTCTGCAAGTCGTGCAAGTAGCTAATATATTGAAATGCTTTAATGTACGTTACTAGTTGATAGTTATTAAAAGAAACGTCATTAGAGCCCCGAGACTTGGCTTTAGAAGCTACAACACCTGCTGTGTAAAGATTCACGCGTGATTGTCAAAACCAGAAAAACGAAAAATAAAAAATGAAATATTACCTAGGAACATTGCAGTTATAGCGGTATATTACTTTTGAAGGCGGCCTTGTATCTAACACTAGGGGCGGAAAAAGCTTGCTTCATTACAAACTTTTCAGCAAACTTGTCTGCGTCCAAGAGCGGGTACATTGCCTGAAGGAGAACAATCAATCATTCTCTTGTGCGTCGTGTTCGTCACTTCTTTTATTTTTTCGCTCTTGTTCCGCGTTTGCACCAGTATTGTATATGATCGTTTCACCGGGCTTCATGAAGAATTGTCGAAGAGGTGGTATAAAAACATTTGTGACATACGTAATATCTATACGTCGTTGAATGGCTAAGGAACAATTAAAAAACGCATACACTCTGTGCACTGCCTTAACAAGTCTCCTGTACCGTCTAATTATTAGTTGCACGCTTTAGAAATATACGACAAGGTGTATAGAGTGTTTGACACTCTATACGCCTTCGCGTATATATATATATATATATATATATATATATATATATATCGCTGGTAGTAAGATGGACAGTGATTTGAAGAACTCTCGCTGCTCAACCGAAATCCGTTAAATTTATTATTTGCCTAGTGTTTCTTTAGTAACGCTAGAATTAGTATCATTTTGTCTTCATTCTAACACACATATTAATGAACGCCATGAAAGATAGAAAAAATAAGTAGCGCTGCCTAGTTGGTTAAGGCAGCGTGCCGAGGAGCGAGGGGTCACAGGTTCAAATCCCCGGTAGAGCGTACTTGTGCCTATATATATATATATATATAGTCACACTGACGAAGGTTGGCCCACCAGCCGAAACGTATGTGATTAATAAAAGTGTTTCCTCGTAGGTCGTGCTTTCTCGCTTCCATTTTTACTACGGAGCCAGTGCGCTTCCTTCCTCGTTACGTCTATATATATATATATATATATATATATATATATATATATATATACACCTTCGGCGTTGGGGACGTAAACCCGAGCAATGCATGTATGAATGCCAACGTCCATCATCACGCGCAGAAATAACATCATCATCGCGGGATGAACGTCACCCTGATGACATTCCATCATCCTCACACGTGAGTGATCATCATGCGATGACGTCATAGGTCTCCAAACTTGTGACGTCAATATTGACATACTGTGACGTCACCTAACGTGCCGTGATAAAGCAAACTCAAAGCATCATCACTTCAACATCCCTATACCCCCATATGACTTGTAGAGACGCCGTAGTGGAGGGCTCCGGAAATTTCGACCACCGGGGGTTCTTTAACCTGCACCTAAATCTGAGTACACATGCCTACAGCATTTTTGCCTCCATTTAAAATGCAGCCGCCGCAGCCGGGATTTGATCCCGCGACCTGCTGGTCAGCAGCCGGGTACCTTAGCCACTAGACCACCGCGGCGGCTCTATCACTTTATCACATTGCATTCACGAGACAGTGCGAAACGAGGTGAGGAGCCGGAAGGTTGTAAGCCTACAATACCAAATGCAATGCTAGAACTCAGAGTAATTTTGAGCTTCAAAACTAGAAGGTTACAGCGTCATCGGGCCGCTTCGCGTCACGTTCTCAGTCGCTATAGACTAGCTTCGTTTTCCGGTAGACACCGTGTCAACAGAAAAAAAAAAGAGTCTGTGCATTTAGCATTCGTCATATCAAATTATCCTAGAATGCCTATTGCAATCACAGTTGCGACTGGCCCAGAACGCCCCAATTCTTCCTCTTGCGAACTATCAAAGCACCCAATACACAGGCGTAAAACAACAAGCATATCCATGCCGCTGTGCCCTTAACGTATGCTGTTGTTGATAACTGTGATTAGTTATGCCCTAGTACTTTATGAATGACACGCATTTAAAACAAGCACTATAGTAGCCAAGTTCATGTGTATTGAAGCATGGTGCAATCAGGGGCGTGGCTAAAGTTTTTTCGGGGGGGGGGGGGGGGAAGGCTGGGCTTCCTTTTGATTTTGAGGAGGGCATCCCGTTCAAATGGTCATTTTTCGCTCTCTGTGCCACGGCGAAGAAAAATTTCGGGAGGTGGTGGTGGTAGGGGCCCGGTGTGCCACTCCCTGGCTATACACCTGTGGGGTGATTCTGCGCTTCTACCAAACAATATTACACTGGTTAACAGCACTATATTCACACTGCATTACATTTATAAGGGTTTTTTTTTTTCTAAACTGTTACACACGCGTGTGCTGCTTCGAGTTTTGAGTATGTATCATCACTTGTTGAGGGAAGAGAAAGTGGTTTTTAGCTCAATTTGAGTAATTATTGTGAATTCCAAGTCGTGGGCTCCACCATAATCTTTGGCTTTCGTGTTCTCTGGAGCCTTCTTCCACCTATCAGCAGTACTTTCTAAGGATGCTCGAAAAGTTTACGAGAACTGCGAGCACTACATAATATTACCACAGAGGGTTTTTTTCGAAGCAATTTGACGCCAGATTGTTTCTCTTTGGTAAAACACTTGCTTTCTTTCATAAGTTGTGCGTTCAAATATTATTGTGCGTATTGTGCGTTCCGCTGTAATTTCTCGTTTTAGTGGTGGTGACTTATTGAATTGTTAGTTTTTGTTACACGACATTATGCTGTTGTTATTATTGGCCTGCGTCGTATAGTTGTTCATTACAAGTTTACTTCCGCATTTACTGTTGCCCGCTTTACTCAATGCTTTCGGGCCTGTAAGGTATTTTTCAATAAATAAATAAACATTCACAGTCAAACAAGTAAATTTTAATCATTTTGGTATTTACATCAGTACCTAATTGACATTCGAGGGCAACGCTGCCTTTTTCTCCTCACAACCTACGACGCCTACGCCAATTCGAACACAGACACCTAAAATTTTGCGAAAGAAGTTATTTAACGCTGTTGCGTTCAAATCACGTTTGGAGCAGAAATTTCTCAGAAGTGCGTGTGTGGGTGTATTGTATATTGTCAAGTGGTCCTGGTGTTGAAGAAGGCGGAAGTCGGCATCTTCAAAGCTAAACTCTTTATTCTTGTGAAGTGAATTCAAGACAATACCATTTAACGTGAGGGGGTTAAACAGCTCATTTTCCAGAAATTCTGGTGCCGGCGTCGTTATCTGTGAGCGAGAAATAATCAGCCCGTTTGCGAAGTAAAATTGCGAAAACTAGAAATAATAAACAAACAATAAAATACTGCCGTTTCGGTGAGAATCAAAACCGGACCGTCTGCGTTACAATCATGTGCACTGCCGCAGAGCTATGGTGTTGTTTTCTTTTTCTTTTCTTTTTTTTTTGCAGAACTTGGATAGTCTTTGCGATCGCTTCGGGAGAAAACGTTGTGAATGCCATGTAGTGGGAGATGTCTAATTAACGCATACTATTATAAATGGCAGAAGCGTAGAATCGCACCAGGCGTCAAACCATGTGAATTGCTTTACGAATAGGTGTCTTTAAGACTCACTCATTATAAACAACTTATACAAGTTTAATCATCATCCGCTGCAAAAGTATCAACAAAGCCAACTGCTCATCTTCACGTTTCAGCTGCCTCATCATCATCATCATCAGCTTGACTACACCCACTGCAGGGCACAGGCCTCTCCCACGATCCACCAATCAATCCGGGGTTATGCTTTCTGCTGGTACGTCATACTTGCGAACTCTTTAGGGGCGAAGCTCCTTATAGCGGCACCCGTTCGTCTCTTGTAGCCGTTGTAGTATGTAAAAAGTATAACATTTTGATCTCCAAGGTGGTGCCGGTGAGAGATTTCTTCTGTGCGTTGTTGAACAATAAAAAATAGTGCTCAATGTACATACCAATGGCTGCTAATGGGGAATGAGAGACAGGAGCATTCGGCTTTCAGTTAAAGTGCACGCTGCGATCCCCATTAGTAGCCATTGGCATGTACATTGAGCACTATCTGACAAGAAAGGGTTGCTATGTTTTACTCGCTGGGTGTAACCTCCTTAGTTTTAGAAAGGTTTAGCGAGCGTTGAGCCGCAGTGCCATGAATACCATGATCTAATATATACCATCAATGAACTCGAGGTGGTTAAAGGTGGGAAGTTGATACGAAGCGCAAGCCGTAAGAAAGTGTGCGTGTGCGTCCTTTCGTTCAGTACTTGGAAGGCCCGCTGGATGTCGGTGGCGAGATGGTGGTACTTGGAGTGTTGAATAGATGGACGAACGGACACACAGACAGATGCATGGATGGACGCATGAACGGACGCAGGAGCGGATGCATGGACGAATGCAGGGACGGACGCACGAACAGACGCACGCACGGACGGGTGGATGGAGGCATGGACGGTCACACAGATGGACGCATGGAGGGACGGAAGCAAGAACGAATGGACAGACGAATGCTTCGCCCGACTCTCCATCATTCACTCCGTGGATATGCTGCCAATTTTTTAATCTCATGGACCTACCTAACTTTCTTCTCCCGTTCGTCGGTTCGCCTTCTGTGGAAATCCAGTCAGTTACCCTCAACGACCAGCGGTTATCTTGCCCACGACGATATTTTTGCCAACCAGGATAATCACTGGTGTAGACTTACGGATGCCTAACGGGCCCTCCACTGATTCGCCAAAGGAAGAATTATGGCGTAGCGGAAACTCAAGTGTACTTGCAGTCAACATTCCAAGATATTTTCAAACGGTCAATGTTACGTACCCAGTCATTCGTTTCCCTACGGCACGGTTCAGGCATGTACCGACAATACAGGTCAGGCTACGAAGGTGCACCCACTGTGCCGATCGCGCTATCGCCTTCTACTCTCGAAGGAAAAGCTCAAGCATCCTCCTTTTTTTTTACGACAGAGATACAACAATGACACTTTTTCGATAAAATTGCAGTGATCTACCATTTAAACGACTCTAGTAACACCATGCAATACAAGTATGCACTAAGTGTTTAAAGTGCGTGCTAGGGACAGAATACTTCTATAGCGCCCAACTTTTAAACACGAAGCTGAAGGATCCCCACACTTTTGACATCTATCGTGTAAATTTTTTCATGACGGAAGTACGACACTGAAATCTTCGTAGGCCCTGACATAAAGCACTCTCGTGTTAGAAAAATTACTTAAAAAGGTCATTTAACACTTTATACGACTTCATAGTTTTACATGTTTTTTCGAGCTGGTTGCGTACACTCACGGCTTAAGAGATCAGAGCAGCAAGAAAGGCAGCGATAGGACCACGAAGTGCAAAGTTATTCAGCGTAGAGATATCAAAATACAATGAAATTGATGCTTACCCTCAATTCGATTTTTGTGGGCTCACCTTACCGTGTTTCCCTAGCCCTCTGACGTTGGAAGGCTACCCACTGAAACGAACTGAAAGCGCTACCGTACAGCAAGCTCGCATGGCATACAGCCTGTTACGTCCAGCGTACTACCGACGCCGTTGCGATGGTAACAAACAATGTGGTACTTGCAGTGGGAACGAAACGTGCGAAACGAGCCAGCCCGCGAACGCTTCTATATTTTTTGTAGCTTTACTGATCTTTTTTTTTTGCAATATGACAAATATATATATCAACGCTCCTATATTTTTTTAAGTGCGAAGCAATTCCTCGCGAACTTCGGCGACTTTGAGCGTATCTATCTATCTATCTATCTATCTATCTATCTATCTATCTATCTATCTATCTATCTATCTATCTATCTATCTATCTATCTATCTATCTATCTATCTATCTATCTATCTAGCCGCTGACGACTTTTAGCTCTCCTGGCCGTTTCGATAATGGTATTGATACCAAACTTAGTATGACACAACATGACTGTATGGAGAACATGTCTGACTAGTCATAACATGAAAAACATGATATGTTTCTCATGAATGTCATAATTTACATTTCATGGTCCTGCAAGTTTTCCCGGTGGTATCGTTCACATGGCATGTTGCGAAACTGGTATGGTATGACATGATTGCATCGCGAACACAAGCGACAGACCTTAACGTGAAAATCATGACATGCGTGTCATGTAATAACATTACTACATGCCACGCTCATGAAGCGCTAGTGGCTGTTTCGCTAGCGTCACATATACCAATTTCCAGCGAGCAATGGAAAGAAAAATGGTAGGTGTAACCTTAAGAGACAAGAAGAGAGCAGAGTGGATTAGGGGACAAACGGGGATTAATGATATCATAGTTGAAATAAAGAAGAGGAAATGGACATGGGCCGGGCATGTAGCGCGTAGACAGGATAACCACTGGTCATTAAGGGTAACTAACTGGATTCCCAGAGAAGGGAAGCGGCTTAGGGGGAGACAGAAGGTTAGGTGGGCAGATGAGATTAAGAAGTTTGCGGGTATAAATTGGCAGCAGCAAGCACAGAACCAGGTTAACTGGCGGAACATGGGAGAGGTCTTTGTCCTGCAATGGACGTAGTCAGGCTGATGATGCTGATGATACCAAATTTGGTATTACAGTACGAGATTGGATGACGAAGGTACGTGAGTGGTGCAAACATGATAACCTTGAGATGTGTGTCATGTAACATTACTACATGCCACGCTCATGATGCGCTGGTTGCCATTTCGCTAGCTTCACTTTTACCATATTTGGTATTGCGGGGTGTGAATGAATGACAAAGGTATGATACTTGTGCAAACATGATAAACATAGGATGCGTGTTATGTAACAACATGACTACATGCTACGCTCATGAAGTGCTCGCTGCCGTTTCGCTAGATAACATGAGATGCGTTTTATGTAACGACATGACTACATGCTACGCTCATTAAGTGCTCACTGCCATTTCGTTAGCTTCACATGTACCAAATTCGATATCACTTGACGCGAACGGATGACATAGGTAAATGGCAAATCGGCACGTGATAATCATGACATGCGTGTCATGTAACAACATGACTACATGCCACACTCACGATGTGCTCGTGGCCGTTTCGGTAGCTTCACATACACCAAATTCGGTATTACGTGTCGTCAATGATTGACGGAGGTATGTGACTGGTGCAAACATCATAATCAAGAGATGCGTGTTTTTGGTGTACCGCATTTGGTGTACAGGACGGCACCTGTTCATCCGTTGTACGAACTCTTCTAACTCATGTAAGAGCAGCCAGGCACTTCGACTTCGCCCTCATGAAACACCGATACTTATCTCAAACGGTTTACCTCGGATAATTTTAGTACCTTTGCCATTCTATAAAGCCGCCGCTCTACGTCTCCAGGAAAGTCCAAAGCTGCATCAGTTCTTTTTAGAAGCGAAGCTCCTTAAAGCGGCACCCGTTCGTCCCTTGTTGTAGTCGTAGTGCGTAACCATTCTTACGCTTTGACCTGCAAGGTGGTGCCAGTGGGAGACTTCTCCTGTGCGTTGTTGAAACACAAAAAAATCGCAGAGTGCGCATTAACTAAAAGCAGAATTCTCCTGTCTCTCATTTCCAATTAGCAGCCATTGGCATGTACATTGGGCACTATCTGAAAAAAAGGGTTGCTAGGTTATACTTGCTGGGCGTAACCTCCTTGGTTTTAGGAATATTTAGAGAGCGTTGGGCCGCAGTGCCATGAATACAGTGAAATAGTATATACCGTGAACTTGAGGTGGTTAAAGGTGGTAAGTAGACACGAAGCACA
Organism: Rhipicephalus microplus; assembly: GCF_043290135.1. Classification (NCBI taxonomy): domain Eukaryota; kingdom Metazoa; phylum Arthropoda; class Arachnida; order Ixodida; family Ixodidae; genus Rhipicephalus; species Rhipicephalus microplus. The sequence continues at coordinate 192,386,321 of NC_134701.1, forward strand.
AGCCTTAAGAAAGTGTGCGTCTGCCACCTCTCATTTAGTCCTTGGAATGTCCGCTGAATGGCGGTGCTTCTATATGCGGAATATATGATGAAAAGATACGAGATGGTGGTACTTGGAGTGTTGACTAGATGGACGAACGGACACACAGACAGATGCATGGTTGGACGCACGGATGGTTGCACGGACGGATGGACGCTTGGACGGTCGCAGGGGTGGATGCATGGACGAACGTAGAGACGGACGCAAGGATGGACGTGCCGACGCACCAACAGACTCACGCACGGGCGGTCACACAAGCGGACGCATGGACGGATGGAGGCCAGAACGAATGAACGGATGGATGCTTCGCCCCACTCTCCATCATTCACCCTGTGCATATGCTGTCAATTTTTTTTCTAATGGCACAGAATTGTCATCTCGTTCTTCATTAGCTCAACCACAAGATCGGGGTGGTTTTGCATTTCCCTACGTTTCTGTCACAGTCTAACTTTTGCCTCCGCACTTTACTGCGAATACTAAGCAATGACGGCGCGCCCACTCACAAACTGGCTCGCTGCAATCTGGGGCTATCAATACGAGTCTTTCTGCCAGCTATCTCAATTAGGGTCCCAATCGATTGATTTATTGTCTTTGTAATGAACCCTTCTGGCAATTCAACGACGGTTGGAGGATACGTGCCCAGAGATAGAGGTGGCTAAATCTAAAGAGGTGGACCCAATGGCCACCCTGGTACGGCCCTTGGTGCCCCAGTATTGTCAATCTATAATGAACCGCCATTGGAAACCAATAACTGCAGCAGTGTTACCAGGACATCTCAGAGCTTTCATCTGGCGGTTGTGCTGGGGCTTGCTCCCCAATCGAGATCGGTTGCAGCAATGGCAGGTGGTTCGCACTTCCACTTTTCCGAATTGCACCATGGTCGAGAGCAATCAACAAGCGACGATTGAATGTGCGGCCTCCAATTTTTTTCGGCGTGCGGCCCATGCTGGTTTTTGGGTACAGGGTGTGCGAACATCCGTGTGCAACGGCCGATTCCCTTGCGGGCTCTTTTCGGCTCTTTTAATAGTTGAGGGACTCAGCCTTTGACGAAACCGATGCGAGGCCGCGGCTGCGAACTGCCGCCGGCGTGCTCTGTGGCCGATACTGGGCCGACTGAGACGAGAGATCCTGGAGCTCCTCTCTGAGGAGGTTTTCTTCCTCGGGGAGCACGAGTTTCTGCGGCATTGGTCGTGCCCTTTCGTCAAGGTTGAACACGAAAAGATACAAGTCATTTTTCGACCGACGTTGTGCTAAGCAGCGCTCATTGAGTCATTATTCATGATTCAATTTGTAAACTAACGTCTTCAATTGCATCTATTGTATTGTTATACCAATGTATCAAGATGTGAGATTGAGTTCTTGTGTACATGTATGCCAGCATGGCCATGTATATGCGAGCAATCATGTTTTTATTGCAACGTAGCGATGTTTGTCGTGGTACATAGATGTGCTGAAGTATAAGTGCCCTTATTACTGGAAAGTTATCTAATCTTTGTTTTCTGTACATGGCGTAAATAAACTTTTTCTAAACAGTTACTCAGCATCGAGGGCAGAATAAAGCGATAGTTCTAGAAAATGTATTAGGCAAAAAATGTTAACAAAACTATAATCTGTTTCTACATGCCTAACCAGCAACTACGTGATCATAAAACAGTGTACATACATGATTACAGAAGAGCAAAAAAGCCTGTGTATGCTGTTCCATGATGATGCACCTATTCGCCCCCATAGCTACTGTGCTGCATCTAGGATTATTAAAATATATTACTGGTTTGCATAAAAGCCGTTGGTTAGCTGTCTGTAACGAATGTAAAACAAAAACTGTCTTCTTTCTTATAATAGGCAAAAGAAGGAAAACGCCGACACAGACATACACACAAATAAATGATGAAAGAGGCGACAAATTTCTCGAGAGGGATCGCTCTGCGGGTGCTTCGTGTCGGCTTTCCGACCGCGGTCACGTACGCGCAATTAAGCTGATGGTCATTACGTGGCTTCTAATGGGCTTCTGTTTCTGTGCTATCAGCCACTACGCCACTGTTGTACACGTCTTCACCGCCGCACAACTACCTTGTAGTATAGGTTTTCGCTTTACGCGCACTTAATTTCCCGTTGCTCTTGCCTTTATAGCCATGCTCAGTCCTGCTTTTGTTAAATCTGGCCTGTCGGGAACGATTTGACGCTGCATTTACATTCTCCGTAATGAAGCGAGAGACACGTTTCGACCGGAACGCGTAAGATAGTGGATAGCGACCACCGCGTACAAGCGGTCGTGGAATCAGCGGCTCTCCATGCTCTCGTTTACACATTTTTTATTCGTTTCTGAGCCCCTATACACTACAGTGCGGTTCTAATCTTGCTCGTATATGAGTCGTAACAGGTATCACGCCCTACAGCGTTACCGAGATCAGACGCTTGTCCGCACTATAACCCTATATTATGCCGCTAAATTAGCTTTCCGATTTATCGTGCATGTAACCCTAAAAAAAACGGTTCTCATCGCCGAGCATGTTGGTGGATCACTACTTCGTGAAAGATACGTAAGCGTGGAGACAGGTACAGAAAAGAAGCGTTTATGTTGGGCCGTCCAATTTCATTTACCCGAAGTGAACCAGATATCTATCCTTGTCATTGCGGCAGCACTTTGGTTTTACATGACCGCAATAGAAACAAATGTTAAAACAAATCCAAGTTAATCAAGCCTATAACAGTTTCGCAATCCAGCCCTAAATATAGTTAGCAACAAACGCGATCCGGCAATCAAGGGCGAGACATGCACAATCACAAAGAGCAAGGAAGCTGAAAAAATGCTGTGCGATATATATATATTACACTCAACAAAAGACTGAAGAGTTGTATTACTGTGGTTGTCATCCATGCAAGTTTCTAGGACCCTTTATAAACTGGTGAATGTGATAAGAGACATCTTGCAATGAAAATAGATGAAGAAAAAAAAGGAGGAGGGGTGTCTTAAAATACTACAACCTTATGCTTAAAATATGTGTCCTTTGTTCCTCTGTGGTAAAGAATGGCCAAAATAAAGTGTCATGCCATTCGATCCGAACAGCTTGTAAATAAGTTGTGTTGTCTGCATTCCACATTTTTCTAGCTATGCTTGCTCGTCAGATATGCAAGCCTGCAAACAATATGTGTTATGCACATACCAACAAAAGCTTTATGACCATCTCAAGGAGATATGAGAATACCAGCTCCGCTGCTAAGCAAAACTGTCAATCGAAAAATACATACATAAAAAATACAAGAAGGAAGCACTGTCACCGGACCATTTAAGTCCATGGACTCCCATTTGGTAACCGCTGGTATATGATTTTATTTTGTGTGTGAGGCGCATGTATGGCTGCATAATAAAAGTTCAATAGACTATGCCAGCTGTCGTAAAGTGTGATAATGTCCATCCATACTTCATCTGTTTTTTGTCTTTTTTATTACAATTCGCGCTCTACTTCCCCTGCACACTTTAGTAGGTTAACCAATGCGAGGTTTACTCAAAGTAGCTCTCAAGTATGCAATGTTATTTCATGATCATTTCACTCTTGCCGGTAGTTTGCGATGCGTATTTGATTTCTGCACTACACGGGACGGCTTTCTGCTCTCCCATAGTTGAGTACATCGTACTCTAAATCGTTAACAACTTTTAGATGCGGAGCATCTAATACTCGAGGCTTGTAGTGCGGCGCCGTCCGCAAGCTTCCTCCTCCTTCTTCCACCATCTGTGCATCCCTTCCTCCTCTACACACCGCGCGCGCTTCACTCCTCCACCATCTGTGCACCCTTCCTCGTCTACACACCGCGTGCACTTCTCCTCTTCACGAACATTCGCTAGCTGTATAATGTAGCGCGCATGCGCCGTCACGCTTCGAGAACATCGGCAGCTGACGCGCGCGCATGCGCCGTCGCGCTTCGAGAACATCGGCAGCTGACGCGCGCGCATGCGCCGTTGCGCTTCTCCCCCTTCTCGAACATTCGACAGCTGACAGTGCATGCGCCGTCGCGCTGTATATATACTCAAGGTCGGCGCTCCCTCGCTCAGTTGCCGCTCGTCGGTTGGTTTGTACGGCGCGTCGACGTCCAAGGTCGCGGTGAAATGAATTCCAACGAATCCACAAACACAATGATCGACGTCCCTTCGAGCAGCGCCGCCCTTTCGCATACGTGTGTACGTGTTCACTCATTTAACACCCCCTCCTACAACCACGTTAACCAATTTAGCCATCGACCCAAGTAAGTCGCAATTTAACACCCCATTTCACAACCACGTTAACCAATTTAGCCATCGACCCAAGTAAGTCGCACTTTAACACCCCGTTAACCAATTATATGCTCCGCATCCTCCTCAGTGTTCCCCCGAGGGAAGCTGCGGGCAATTTTTTTTCTAAACACACAGTTTGCGAAACGTGTTCGGCAAAGAAAGACGAAGAGAAAGTGATCCTGTTGACGTCCCTGCGTGTTCCACGTCAGGGGCTTCCTCCTCATCTAGCCATAGCGCCATCGACGTCGTGGACGCCTTCGAATGCGCAGGCCTTCGACGTTGTCGTCCCTGCGGGGACTAGTCCGGAGATTGTCGTCGACGCGATGGCCTCAATAGTTGGCCTCTCAGAAGTACACTGCGTTCAGCACATGGGAGGCATGAACTTCCAAGTAACTGTCAAAAGCATGGCTTCCAAGACTCGCATCGTTGACGCTGGCTACCTGATCATCGGTGGCAAGCGTATTCCTGTCGTTCCCGTTGGCCCGCAGGTAACTAACGCCGCCTGCCTGTTTTCACCAGCCTTCGTCTCCAACGAGGTACTCGTCCAGGCTTTGTCCCCATACGGCAAGGTATTGACTGTGACCGCTGGCTTCATGAGCGCAAGACGTGGTGTTCTCACAGGCACGTACACGCTTTCTCCGGATGGAAATGAGTCCCACTAATTGCGTCCCTAACTATCTTCGCGTTTCTGGTCATTGAGTCACATTCGACTACCGCGGTCCGCAACGTGCTTGTCGTCGGTGTGGCTCTAGTGGTCATTATCGAGCACAGTGCACAGCACCATTCTGTGGTCGCTGTGGTGTGCACGAACACGAAAGCGAAGGTTGCGACCGCCCCTGGTGACGTTGTGGAGGTAACCAACCTACCACCGTCTGCCCTGTGCGCCGTTCATATTCTGATGCTACTGCGAGGACCTTTCCTGCCCTACCGTCCATGTCATCAACGGCAACAGATGAACGAGAATCCGGAGCTGTACTAGAAGAACGCCAAAATCCGATTTTGAGGGCTACATTAAACGAAGAAGTGTGCAGCTTGGCCAACCCGAGCGCGCCACGTTTGCCAATCTCAGCGATAGGAACAGTCACCGTGGTTGACCTCGCATCTGTCCCAGGCAAACATGCCGTGCCATGTTCGACGTCGGCCCAAGCCGAGAAAGAAACGCTGTAGGCACCGAGGCACCGGACTCATCGTTAAAGCTAGCAGCTGAGTGCTCAGTAGACGCCGACGTTGCAAGATCTACGGGCACTGGTGTCTCACCAGGAACATAATTGAAACCGAATGAGCAAAGCCCATTGGCTCATTCCGAAAGCCAGACTAGCGATTTCCTTGAACAAGTAGTAAGACGCCATGGGAGTTCTTTACTGACGCGTCTCGACAAACAATCCGTGATCAAGGTCGTTGGAGGCGGCGACAACGTTAACGCTGCAGCGCTACCACCATCTGATTCGTCAGACAGTAACTTCAGCCTCGAAGTCGACAGTAGCATCGGACTCTCTTCTAGCATAGACGGATGTGACATGGAAATGCAAGCCCCGCGAGAGGTCAAGCGTGCTCACAAGTTGGGCACTAGCTTGGACAGCACCCAGGATAGCCGCTCCGAGTCCCAGCAACCTATAAAACATCGACCCTCTTCTAGAGGGTCGAAGTGTGCTTTGTAGTGTGTGCATTCCAGCTCCCAGCTCCCTCAGACAGATCCTCAGAGTACCGAATCGAAAAAGACGACCAGGTCAGTCACTCACAATCATTTCAATATGACTGACACCCTGAAAATCATTTCTTTAAATGCTCAAGGGTTTTGTAACCCAGTAAAGCAAGCTCAAGTTATCAGCACAGCCACCGCAGAACATTGTGATATTCTATGTTTACAACAAACCAATTTTTTTACCAGTGGCTACGTTCGTGCATTCAAACGCGCGTATAATTTAGACTGTTACTTTTCTTTCGCGACATCTCGCTTCAGTGGAGTTGGAATTATTATTTTTAACCGCGACCTTGTACGCAATGATCATATTTTCGATGACGGTATTGGACGGGTATTGGCTTTTGACTGCGTCCTAAAATCCTTCAAGCTGCGCGTTTTGTGTATTTATGGGCCAGCTCAAGCAGCGAAGTTTAACGATTCTTCCGTGACCTGGATGTGTATGAAATACGAAGCACTTCTTGGCGAACTTCGCCGACTATCTATCTATCTATCTATCTATCTATCTATCTATCTATCTATCTATCTATCTATCTATCTATCTATCTATCTATCTATCTATCTATCTAGCCACCTATGACTTTTAGCTCTCGTGGCCGTTTAGATAATCGTATCAATACCAAACTTCGTATGGCATAACATGACTGTATGAAAAACACATCGGACTAGTGATAACATGAAAATCATAACATGGATGTCATAAATATCATGCTTTACATTTCATGGTCCTGCAGCTCTTGCGGTGATTTCATTCACATAGCATGTTGGAACACGTATGCATGGTATGACATGATTGCGTGGCGAACACAAACTACAGACCCTAACGTGAAAATCATGACATGCGTGTCATGTAACCACATGACTAAATGCCCCGCTCATGATGTGCTCGCGGGCGTTTTGCTAGCGTAACTTATACCAAATACGGTATTACGGGATGTGAATAGATGACGAAGGTGTGTGACTGGTGCAAAAATGATAATCATGAGTAGCATGCCATGTAACAACATGACTACATGCCACGCTCATGGTGCGCTGGCGGCCGTTTCGCTAGCTACACTTATACCAAATTCGGTATTACGGGACGTGAACGGACAACGAACGTATGATACTGGCGAAAACATGATAAACATGAGACGCGTGTCATGTAACAACATGACTACATGCTAGCCTCATGAAGCTCTCGCGGCCGTTTCGATAGCTTCACATCTACCAAACTCGGTGATACGCAACGCGAACGAAGGACATTGGTAAATGGCACATACAAACATGCTAATCACGACATGCGTGTCATGTAACAACATGACTACATGCCACGCTCATGATGCGCTCGCGGCCGTTTCGCTTGCTTTACATATGTTAAATTTGGTATTACGTGACGTCAATGGATGACGAAGGAATGTGACTGGAGCAAGCATGATAATCATATGATGCGTGTCATTTGAGAACATGACTACATGCCACAGTCAAGGCGCCAATGCATTTCGACGTGATGCGGTGCGCGTGCTCACCGTTGTTCATTTCGTCGGGTCACGCCGGCGTTGCCACGCCACGCACCGGCCCTGTCCTATACTCGCAGGCGCGCGCCTCGCTGTGTTTCTCTGACGAATGCGCGTTTCAGCGCGTCTGGCGTCCGTTCGTCACGAAAAGAGGAACACGCAGTGTTGTCTGCGTAACGCATTCGGCACGAAATGCAGCATGTCCCATTTCAGCCGGTTGCCGTCGAGCCGCGCCGACGGACGCTGGTCGTGCTGGTCGCGCCTGGCATCAGACTATACAGCGCTCGCGTTTTGCTAACGTAGCGTCGCTGTGCCCAGCGTGCGCGCGCGTCCACGCTACACAACACTGGGCCCTTCATGATGCGCTCGCGGCCGTTTTGCTAGCTCCACATATACCAAATTTGGCGTTACGTGACGTCAATGGATGACCAAATATATGAATGGTGCAAACATGATAATCCTGACACGCGTGTCATGTAAGAACGTGACAACATACTACGCTCATAGCATACTCGCGGTCGTTTTGCTAGCTTCACATATACTAAACTTGGTATCACGTGACGTGAATAGGTGACGAATGTAAGCGACTCATCCAAACATAATAATCGTGAAACGTAAATAATGTACGGTGTCGCTTACCTCCACCTGGTAACATTGGGTTGATTTTAAAGTGTCATATCAACCTTTCTCATTCGTGCTTCGCAAATCATCGATTCCCACTGTACGTGGGATTTGCCAATTTTTTTTCTTGTCATACTCACTGGAGATTTTAATTGTGATTAGACACGGGAGCTGATGTGCAAGGTCCAGGATGGGGTCGCTCTAATTGGAACGCGCAGGAGCTGCGTCGCCTGGTCCAACATTTCTCTTTGATAGATACGTACAGCCTAGTGTATGGACCACAGTATGCCTGGACTTGGTGGCGTAGCACATTGTCTAGTCGGTTAGATTGTTTCTATGTGCCTTGTGCGCTAGCTTCTTACGTATCGCACTCCGATGTAGTAACATTACCATCATCCCCTGTTTAATTATCGGAACACCAACCAGTGACGCTCGAGGCTTATTTTCCCATCATCACTGAGACCTTGGCGTCTTGACATCCGCGTTCTGCACGACGTGCGTTCACGCTCCAGTTTATCTAGAAGCTTGCGTGCCTCTCTTTTGGGATGTGATCCGGAGGTGTGGGACGCGCTCAACACACAGTGGCGTTTCACTGCTCAGTAGCAGTGCGGGCCCTTAGACGCCGTACGTCCGAAGAACTAGCAGACACTGCCACAAAACTGCGTATTGCTTTTCTGGTTGATCGGCTAACTATCTTGATGTGCGCATGGTGGCTAGAGTTATAGGATCGTTTTCAATGCCTTATTGCAACGTCGTCATTGACGGCGGCTGCTTGGCGTTGCAGACGTAATCTATGTGCTTATCCTGAGGTGCTGCGCTTTGCGTAAAGCTCGCTTCTCAACCCGTCGATTCCACTAGGAACTCAGGCCGCCACATCCTTACCAACTGCGTTGCCACCGGCACGTGATCTATCAGTTTTCCTAGCTCAGTTTGCCAACATGGCTCGTACGACAATCTCATCACATGACGGTACCACAGAAACAGCCACAATGTTAAAAAAGCTTCCTCAAATTTCATCAAAAGTAGCTGAACAACTTTGCACAAGTCCGTCAGCTGACGAAGTGAAAGAGGCACCGTCTTTCATGAAGCGTGGCTCAGCCCCCGGGCCGGACGAGTTGCCTGTTGAGTTTTATTTAATGTTTTGGGATGACATTGGTGCTCTTTTCACATCTGTTATTTGCCGCTCTTTTGAGAACTTTGATTTCCCTGATAGCCTTCGCGATGGTCGAATTGTTTTATTATCTTAACATGACCAATCGTTGTTTCCCCAAGAGAAGTGGGGACAAATAACGCTCTTCAACGTTGATTATAAAACTTTTGCAGCAGTAATAACTCCGCTTTTGAGAAGCCTGATGCCTTCCTTAATAGGTCATCATCAGGCGTGCTCTATTCCTGGAAGAGAAATCCACAGTCTCTCCTTTGTTACGCATGATATAATCTCGAACGCGTTAGCAAGATCAGCTCGGGGACTCTTGGTTTCACTTGAGCAAGAAAAGGCATTCGATCGCCTTGAACATAGCTTTAAATTGAACGTAATAGCAGCATTTGGCTTCTCCCAAAATTTCATTGAGCTTCTCAGAAACTCATACCGAAATATACGCAGCACGTTGTTTCTTGATGGTGTAGAGAGTGTGCCATTTCCTGTTAGCCCTGGTGTTCACCAGGGTTGTTCTTTATCCCCTGCACTTTTTGCACGCAGCCTCGAACCATTCCTTCGCTCACTAATCGCTGATACATACGGTTGAGGCCTACCTCTTCCAGGTAGTGGTACTGTGATGGTGACCGCATTTGCTGTTGACATCACGTTGTACTTAAAGAATGAAGACAGTTTATCCCGTAGCTTACGACATTTGCTGATTAAGGCACGATTTCAGGTGCTGCATTAAATTTTTAAAAATGTTGACATTTGTTCATCGGTTCCCAAGACGCCTGCCTAAGTCTCTTTTTAGGTCTTCAAAAAAGTGACTCCATTCGCATTATGGGGCTTGATTATACTCGCTACGGCATATCAGCCTCCTTGTGAGTTTCAGTAGTCGAAGGTGTAAAACAACACGTCCAGGAAGCATAAGAGTATGATTTACCATTGCTCAAAAAAAGGTATTTAGCACAGACTGTGTTTTGCTGCCAAGCATGGTACATATCTCATGTCGTACAGCCCCAATTACGAATCACTAGTTCGTTGCGATCCCTCATTGGCTCATTTTTCTGGTCAGGTGCAACAGTGCTGGTTTGCCGAGCATCCCTTGGACAACCGAGAAACTGTGGTGGATTCGCATTCCCATCCGTATCTGTTCTCTGCCGTTTGCTTTCCCTACGATTCTTACTTCGGTTGTTGCAGGGTGATCAATGTCCCGCGCGTGATCTTGCCTGCTATTTCTTAGGCACGAAGATACGCTATTTACTACCAGATGCACGGCTTAATTCTGTACCGCAAACACTTAACGTGCTTGCACTTTACTCAATGGCAGTAGCATTTTATCGAAACGCGTAGCAGGTTTGTACCGATGTGGGCATTCTTGAAAGCCACATTGTAGATACGATGGCGGCTCTTCTGCTTCTTCTGATTCTTCCAGCCCGTCTAGCACGATCAAGGCATGTCTCGTGGAGCGCAATAACTGCATCGTTTTTGCCTGGTCACCTCCGTGACTTCATGTGGCGTCTTGGATGGAGAGTACTCCCAACACGGGACCGATCTTTCACTTGTCCTAACTGCCCGTTACATGAGTCTAACCAGCATATGCCGCAGCAATGTGTCATTGCAAAGGTGTTTTGGAAGGCTGTTAACATGGGTTTTCTTGGCCGGGGTGTTAATCGCTTTGTCACTTCTGGTCGCTGCTCACGTAGTCGCTTTGCACGCCTTCTAATAGCTGCGGGAGCTTTTTGTTTGGGGCGTAATAGGTGTGAGGCTGTTGCGGCAGGTCATCGTCGTCATGCCTCTTTCCAATTATGAAAGGCTTATACTCTGAACTTTTATCGTTTCTGTCGGAGGAAATGTTTTTTCTTGAGGAGGAAGAATTTCTACGACAATGATCGTGCCGCTTTCTGTCCGTAGTTGACAGAGGTGTTCGATTAGTCTTCCACCTGGCCTGGTTCCTATAGCCAGGTCACCTCTCAGTGTCTGATTAGTGCATGTAGTCTGTATTTCTATGTGTTTGTGTGTGCCCCGTATGGGTGCGAGTTCTTGTGCATACGTAGTTCATTCTAACGCGGTAAATTATGTAAATGCCCCGCCGCGGTGGTCTAGTGGCTAAGGTACTCGGCTGCTGACCCGCAGGTCGCGGGTTCGATTCCCGGCTGCGGCGGCTGCATTTCCGATGGAGGCGGAAATGTTGTAGGCCCGTGTACTCAGATTTGGGTGCACGTTAAAGAACCCCAGGTGGTCAAAATTTCCGGAGCCCTCCACTACGGCGTCTCTCATAATCAAATGGTGGTTTTGGGACGTTAAACCCCACAAATCAATCAAATTATGTAAATTGCACGAATATTCATACCTGTTGTATATACTTGCTAACATCTTCACCAAGTCTTGTAAATTCTGTACATATATTATCACGTACATTGTTCATATTGTGATTAGTGTATATATGTAGTGTATGTAGTCATTAGTAACATGTGTTAGAAATACCCTACGATCTCGAACACTTTTGTTCAAATGTGTCATGTATGTCATGCTTTGTCCATTGTTTGTTATTGTGCTTGTTGTCTAGACGCTCGTTTCATAGTTTTGTTGCGTCCCACGATAGAATAAACTTTTTCGAAACCCACGGATGAATGCTTTTAGGGCTCGCTTTCTCCCAAAATTGGGTACTGGATACTTGAAATGCTTAACACCTTTTTCTAAACACGTACACACTATGGACGTGGAACCTATACTCTGTTTCATACATCAGGTTCTGTGCCGTCTAAGCTGTGCAAAAAGTTCGGTCAGCAACATATGCGACTGCGTTCGTCTCGCATTTAACCTTCATCGTTGTAAATGCTGGCGCTCACTGAGAAGTGAAAACAAAGAGACGCTAAGCGATCCAGAACGACTTACTTACAGCGGCAAATTGGGGCGGGCTTGTCTCCGATGTACAAATTATTCACTTGTTTTGCTACGCTCAGACGAAATGATATCATATGTGAGGTGAGAAACGTACTGTACCATCAGGGGCGAAACCCCTTACGCTGTGTCTCAGTCCCTTCTTCGTTGCCGTAGCCACTTGTTACTTCACAAATCCCTCAATGGGGAAGAGGCCGCCGACCTTCAAAAAATTGAGACAGACGTATTTCCACATCTACTGAAGTCACACACGATACATCCAATTCTTTACCCAGCCGTGTGTCCGTGGTGCGGCGGTAGGCCAACTCTCTACCACATACCGTGAGGTGGGTGGGGGGCGATCGTAAGCCAAATTACTTTACCAATTTCTTCGGCAAACCTCTCAAACCTACTGTGGAGCATTGGGAGGCACATCTCACCAGCTCTGACCCAGGAGTGCAGCTTACACTCCTGGATAAAGACCGGCGGGCGGCTAAGGCCAGTGGAGCCCTGGACATAGTGTCCCAACCATAGAAGTTCTAAAATCCCTTAGTCTTTTTTTCTTTTGAATGAAGTTCCACCCTCTCACATTGATCACTAGATGGCGCTGTGCTCTTGCAGTACGTGAAGTGATCACTAGGCGGTGTGGAGACAGACAGACAGACAGACAGACAGACAGACAGACAGACAGACAGACAGACAGACGGACAGACAGACAGACGGACAGACGGACAGACGGACGGACAGACAGACAGACGGACAGACGGACAGACAGACGGACAGACGGACAGACGGACAGACGGACAGACAGACGGACAGACGGACAGACGGACAGACGGACAGACAGACGGACAGACGGACAGACGGACAGACGGACAGACGGACAGACGGACAGACGGACAGACGGACGGACGGACGGACGGAAGCAAGAACAAACGGACTAACGCACGGAAGGACGTACGAACGGACGGACAAACGGATGTACGGACGGACGGACAGACAGAAGCACGGACGCCGGGACGGATGCACAGACGGACGCTTCGCCCCACTCATCATTATTCAATGCGTGAATATACTGTGATTTTTTTGGATACCTAGTCAACGAGCAGGATGTGAGTGGTATTGATGTCGTTTAAAGGCACTGGCCCACTCGGTTTTCGTATTACGTGGGGAAAAAGCAGAATTTCTAGTAGCGCCATACCGAGTTATTAAAAAGAAGCAAGTGATCCTACTCACTATGCTTCTTGAATCCCCCTCCACTTTTTGTTCTCTCTCTCCTCTCCTCCCCTCCTTAAAAGGGCCCTGAAACACTTTTTCAAGTAACCATGGAATGAATTCATTGGAAGAGCTTATTGCCTCCCTAATTCAACGCCACAAAAATTTTAGAAAGCCGTCCAGTGCGAGTGTAGATACGAAGATTTGTCACATGCTCTCATTGCATTCTCTCTCCTATCATCCCGACGAAAGCACTAGAAGCTAAGCAGGGAGGAATGACAGGCGCAAAGAAATTATGTCACCTGCGCCTCGTGACCATGAGCACTTTTTTTATTTTTGTTTCTTCGAATGCGCGGCTTTTCAGCGTGATTGCACGCGCGCGTGGGCGTATATAAGTCGCGGCCTCCCACGGCAATTTTTGTAACTAGCGATCTTCAAATCAGCCAATGGCTGTTTTTACGAGTGTTTTTTTAGCTTCTTCCGTGATTTGTCGAGAGAAGAAAAGACAACTTTTAGCTGACTTTGATAATTCATTGCAAATTCTAAACCGTGCGCTGCGCTATATTATTTGGCTCACGGTTTCTAGGGAGCCTCTACTATGGACCGGCACCGTTTTCTAACCATGCTATAAGAATCACAGCATATCCACGGAGTGAATGATGATGAGTGGGGCGAAGCATCCGTCAGCCCATTCGTTAATCAGTTCATCCATTCGTTCTTGCTTCCAACCGTCCGCGCGACCATCCATGCGTCCTTCCATGCCACCGGTGGCTACGTACTACTACATACATACAAGGGATGGACACACCCACGCCTTAAGGAGTTTCGCCCTTAAATGTGTTGCAGGGCTCCTTTATGTGGCATCGTACGTGTTTTTTGTTCTGTAGTTTCTCAGTAGCACATGTGCACAGTGCTTTTAAAACTGAACTCTGAGTAAACTTGCGTCAAGTGTTTGTATAAGCTATACAGGTGCAATTTCGAAGTTCTTGGCGTATAATTTCCTCTAGTGTTCGTGAATTCTAGTGCCATAAACTTTCCTTTGTCGCGCCACGAGCAGTGGGGACGGTGTTCCAGCAGCGCCTGCACGGAAAGCGGTCAATCGTCCAGTAGCCGCAACACGTTCGAAATTTTTCTCCTCCCAAAGGTAAATCGAGAGGAAATTATAGTGTCGTTTGGCGATCCCATCACCAAATTCACAAGCACAAACTGAAAGCAAGAAATGGTGAACGTGAGCCCTTGCCCATGAAAAGAACAGCATCGCCGTCCACGATTCTGTTGTTTTCATGGGCAATAGCTCACGTACGTGAATTTCAAAGTAGGTATGTCGACTCAAGCACTAACGGCCCACAGTATCTCTACCATAGAAATAATACTCATATTTCTTTCTTCCTTTCTTTGTCATTTACTTATTTATTTAAT